>NW_008606394.1:0-6107 GCF_000691845.1 Merops nubicus
GCCGCAGCCTTCTCCTCACAATAAGCACTCGGTTCTCTCTTTTTTGTTCTCCTCAGCAATAATTTTCCTGCAACTTTTTTAATATCTCTTCCAACCTCTTTGACAGATCTGGGTGACTGGTGGATATAATTTGCTGAACCTCTTTTTTGTTTTTTTTTTTAGCCCTTCAAAACTATAATAATCCTTTATTATAAAAACATCTCTTTTAATTTTGGGGTTAGTATTGCCTAAAAATAGCATCATTTTCTCTGCTTATTATGTGTGAATACTTCCTCTGCCTGGAAACAGGAACCAGGAGCACTTTGACACAGAGAGTTCCTTTCTGACCAAGGTGGATTTTGTCTGTGTTACCCCCATGGACCTTCTGACTTTGTTGGTACCAAGGAACCATTAACTATTAGGATTCTGTCATTCTCCTGTTTTTCTATAAAACTCACACTCATTTGTAAAATTCTGGTATTCCTATTGGATAAAAACCTTATTTAATTTAAAATAAATTGCTATTTTCCCCAGCTCTAATATGATGCCTCTAGTTGTTATTTGGTGAAAAGGAATGAAAGAACATGAAATCAGCTGAAAATTGGCCAAAGGGCAGGAAACAGCTGAACCAGAAGGGTTCAGAAAAGTCAATAGGTTTTGCTATGGAAAAGAAGTTACTAGCAGAGGCGGGGACAAGGTGGGTAGAGGGTGTAATTTTGTGGTGAGAATTGTCATTTACAGACGTGGCTGGAGCAGAGCCATGCAGCAACAACAGGGCTGTTCCCAAGAATGGAGAACTTTCAGGCAAATTTTTGCTCTTGGCCCCAAACAGCAGCTACAATTCACCTCTTCTTTCACAGCAATGCTTTTATCTGTAACCACAGCAGAGAGACACTGACATCTGGAAGTGAGTCCTGAGATACGGTCAGAGGATCGTCAGGCTGAGAGGATCCTGTATTCCACTCTGTACCCCCAGTAAGGTCCCTGGGCTGAGATCAGCAGTCGTACCCTTTGTGTGGGTGAGAGGAACATTCACACCATCTGCCAGAGGCCCCTGACCCGTTTCCCTTGGATCCCTATGCAAGCAGTAGAAGCAGGCAGCCTGGAGAGGCATTTGGAGCAGGCACCTAATTTAGACACTCTACCCAGCCCTGCAGAGGAGTGCACGTCTCTATTCATCGTCTAGGGAGCTTTGCAGGATTAAGTATCTAAATTGGGAACCTAAGGTTAGATACTCTGAGGACAGGTATGAATACCACCTTTTTCCAAGCCTGTTATAGCCTTCCATATATTTCATAATTCTAATAATTGTTCACATCTTAAGAGTCGCATAATTGGAAGGCACATACAAAAAAATCTAATGCAAAAGGGAAAATATTAATTACTTGAAAATCTCTCAAGAAGTGAGGACAATGAAGGATGAAAAATGAGCGCGGGAAGGACAAGAGAAAAACAGCAAGTAAAGAGGAACAGGGATGAGTCTAGTGACAAAAGGGCTTTAATCATTAACCCGGTTCTCAGACTGGAGGGAAAATAAGGAGCGTTTCATGGAGCAGTGCTGCCACACAGTGACAGGAAAACCTCTGAGCAGTAATTGCAAACAATAATTTTAAAAAAGCGGCAGTAATGATACTGGGAAGGTTTTTTTTTTAAAACAACAAAACAAAACAAAACAAAACCAAAACCAACCAAACAAAAAACCACCAAACCTAGGACCCAGAAAAGGTTAGGCAGCAAATTCATATGAATTCCAGGTGTGGATGGAGTAAAGAGCCCTTTATGCCCTTAGAAAGTCCCATCCCAAGTGAATATTCCCCTGAGGTTTTTGTGCTCTTTCCATCTTAATACCAATATAGAAAACATAAATTGTCTAAGGATACAGTAAAAAATGTAGGAGATGTGGACAGCACCCGTTGTGGTACTGGAACTCAGCTCAGAGCCCTGGCTAAATGGCAACAAACCTCAAAATCTTTTTTGATCTTTTCTCTAGGTAGCCCTGGAGGGTTCCACATCAGAGAGACCACAGCACATTAATCTATCTCTTTGCTAGCAGAATGCACAAAGCAGAAAAAAAGAAATTCTTTTCCTTGGCCTGGGTACAAGAACAGGGCCCTGCTCTCCCTGTTACCCTGGAACTACCACACACCTCACCAAAATCAAGCAGTCCTTGAGTCTGAAAGGTGCTGAACCCCTCTGGCTCCCAGTGGGATCTGAATGCCTTCAGCAGCATTGCAATTTGAGTCACAAGATCCAAAAAAAAAATAATCTGCATGAAACTCAGCTAGGGATATATCTGCCTCATGTTCTATAATATAGTCCAAATTTTTCCTCACAACATCCCAATTAATAGGTAGAAGCATCTTTATGAGTATATTTACTCATTTACATCTGTGTGCATATGTGGAATACATTTCAGCCTCATCCCAACAAGCTCTGCCCTTGCCCTGGGTTGAGCTGCTGTTCATACTGACCACGGGGGTGAAGCAGGAGCTCCAAAAGGTGCATGTCCCATCTGGGCTCGTTGAAAGCCAAGGATATAAGGACCCAAATAAATACTTGTGCTCCATAAAGGAGGGGATCCTGTGTACATGCTATCCAGAAACATTAGGATGGAGAGCCCAGAGTGCTTTACAGCAGCTAAGCACACTTGAATTTCAAAACCTCTTTTCCTAGCACAGCGTGATACCCTGAAAGTTTCTGTAATGATCGAACCATGAAGTTGCATTATGTCCTTTATCATATTTTAAAGGAGAGATCAATACAGCTAAAGGTTAGAAAAGCCCCATCTGGTACTTGCAATCCTGGCTCCTAGTTGTCTCCAGTTGGAAGTGTGAGCTCAGCCATAACCACAGTGCTGCTAGCAAATACTATAAAAAAGAAAAGCTGCCTGAAACTGGGAGAGTTTTTTCATCAGTTTCTCAGAGAAGGCAGCAGCAGGGCTCTTTAATGCACTGAGGAAGCTGCAGCCAAAAAAAAAAAATCTGTAATGGGGGTAGGTGTGAAAGGAAACATGAGGTTGTCAATCAAAGTGAAAAAGAACAGAATTTCCAGGGAGCTGGAAATACTCTATTGAAAAGAAGCTTTCTGGAGAAGACCAGAAAAAAATTCTTTCCTTGGAGATGGACAGGAAAAGGACAAGAAAGCAGAGAAAGAGAAGGAGCTGGAAGGAAAAAAAAGAAAAAAGATTGTATTCCCAAGGCCAGCTTGAAAGAGGTCACTGGCCATGGTGGCAGGGGACTGAGAACACCCTGAGCCAACACACACGTTGTGTCCTGTGTGCTGGCCTTTGCCACACCAAGCAGGGACTTTGAAAACTGTTGTGGTATATTTAAGGTGATCTCTTTTTCTTCTAAATGGGCAATTATTTTTTTTATTACAGACTCCTACCACATATTAAAAGTAAATTTTGGAAGAACTTTTCAGTGAGTGACCATGAAGTACAAACAACCACGAGAAAATGAAAATGGGAAGTGAGGAGAGCTCGGTGCAGACCCAGCTCTCAGGCCTGCCAGGGTCCTTCAACACTCCAAGGTGTACCTAAACCCACCACTGCTATTACAGTGGGGCCACAAAGCCCAAGGATCTGATGGGTCACTGGTTTAGGCAACCCAAAATCACTAGGCAGAAAGGATGCCCTGCTACACTGTTACTATCCATGTAAGTAAATACATTATTAAACACAGAATTCAAGTGGTTCTTTTATGAGGCTGATGCTCAGAACTGAAAAGTTCCAGCTGCCACTACAGACAGAAGAAGCTGCTGCAGGGGTTCAGAGGAGACACTGATGAAAACTAGAGAGACCTTTGGGAACCTACGAGCACTTTGCAAGAACTCACAAGAATGGGGAGACCAGGAAGCAGGAGCACAGATGTACATTTACAGGGAACACATGGTGGACATATGTCTGTTTTATTTTAGATTATCTACTGCTCTGCCAGGAAATGAAGCACAATGAAGACTTGCATGTGCATAAAACAATTACTAACACTTCCCCCTCACATTTGGGAAAGGATACACAGTGAGTATATGTGATAAGGAAGAAGATGGAATCATGATTGGGGCAGCCTGTATCTCCTGGAACAACGCTGCTTGGTCTCTGGGCTGGTTGGTATCTCATGGCAGATGAGATTGTTCACTAGCTGCTTTATCTGCACAGCTGCTTCTTCCCCAGGAGACCCCCTGAGCCAGGTGTGAAGAAAGAGAGGTCACTGCTTGTAAACAGAGAGCAGAAGAATGGAAGAAATGGAGAGGTTATATTGCAAACTTTTCTGGGAGAACTCATTTCAGTAATTGGAGTCTCCAGAGAGTTCATCTCTCAAACTAGGAAGATTTGCTATGCACTGTACCACTAGCTGGCAAAGGAGAGCTTTGGGGATCAGAAGAAACACAAACAAAGAAGGACCCACTTCTCCAGATCCATCCTCTGGTAACCTAGTCAGGGACACCACATAACCCCTTTCAGAAGCCTCCTGAGCTCCCTCTCAAAATAAATAAATAAATAAATAGTCCAGATTGATCCTATGTAGCTTCTATGGCAGGGCTGTTCCAGTCTCAGTCCTCCAATGGCAGTATCTCTGCTCCTCCTGGCTCACCTACGTTACTGTTCAGTGTCTACCTGTTTGCTAGAGTGCCTGCATATCTGACATAGCTTTTTGCCTTCTCAGATTGCAAAACACCTGTCCTGTGGAGGCAGCAGTCTTAAATCCTTTCATGTTTGCTCTGCTAGACTCAAGGAACAATGCTCCTCTCATCCCTCATAAGAATCTCCATTCTGTGCTGCATCTGTTCTCTTTAGTTTGGACTCTTGAATGTGAATGGCCAGAAGCAATAACCAAGGTGAGCTGTGAATGTGCCTCTATGTCCCTAAAATACTTTGCATTTTAATATCACCTCTTAAAATCACATTTGTCAGGTAGCTTCTTGGACACAGTGTACAGATTACAGACTGGTTCTGTGGAACCTGTTAAGATACACAAGGTCTTCTCCACGATCGCTTCCAAATTATGAGCTCCCACTGAATAAATTATGATCTTGTAAGTTCCCATGTATATGTCCCCAAACCCTGTAGTACTGAACTTCATCCCACACCAGTTAGACTCCATCTCAACACGTTCTCATTCTTTCTGTGTAACACAACTGTCCCCTCTCTTGATCACAGAATCATAGAGTCATTTTGGTTGTAGAAGACCTTTAAGATCATGAAGTCCAACCATTAACCCAGCACTGCCAAGCCCACCACTGAACCATGTCCCTCGGCACCACATCTATAGATCTTTTAAACCCCTCCAGGGATGAGACTCCACCACCTCCCTGGGCAGCCTGTTCCATGGCTTATAACTTTTCGTGAAGAATTTTTTCCTGATAGCCAGTCTAAGCCTCCCCTGGTGCAACTTAAGGCCATTTCCTCTTGTCCTATCACTTGTTACTTGGGAAAAGAGACCAACACCCATTTCTCTACAACCTCCTTTCAGGTAGTTGTACAAGCACAAAGGTCTCACCTAAACCTCATTTTCTCCAGGCTAAACAACTCCAAGTCCCTCATCCTCTCCTTATCGGACTTGTGCTCTATAGCCTGTACCAGCTTCACTGCCCTTGTCTGGACACACTCCAGCACCTCAGTGTTCTTCTTGGAGTGAAGGGCCCAAAACCTGAACCCAGTATTTGAAGTGTGGCCTCACCAGAGTCGAGGGGGACAATTGCTGCCCTAGTCCTGCTGGCCACAGAGTTTCTGACAGAAGCCAAGTTGCTGTTGGCCTTCTTGGCCACCTGGGCACACCTCCCGATTTGGTGTCAGTAAGGGGTTTTCTCAGCACAGTCCTAATCTCCATCCTGCGGTCCCAGATGCACATTTCAGTGGAACCTGAAGAAACTATACCAAATGCTAACATTTTCTAGTACCCCTCCAACACCCCTGAGATACCCGTTGATACTGTCACCATCCCACACGGGTCTCCCAGAGCAGGAGTGCCCAGGAGGCCTCACTGTCCTACAGCCAACACGTCGGGGCCGCCAGAAGCGAGACCTGAGCGGAGGGGGGCGGGAAGACCCCTCGGAGTTTACCCTCTCCCCTGGCAGCGTTCAGGACCGCGCCGTGCTCCCCGCAGCGCTCCCCGCGGGGCGCCGAGGGC
>NW_008606395.1:0-59259 GCF_000691845.1 Merops nubicus
ACATACCACCATAGAATAGTCTAAAGTACGACAGACACAGAGTTCATTGGAATAGCAGTATCTCAGGTGTCTTTAGTTATGTCAATCCATTACTGACAAAAGCATACAGATGTGGAGTATATAATGTTTTGTGCTGATAGAAAATATTGTTATTGTGTATTCTAAACATTGCCTTCATTTCCAGTGGTTTACTTTCAGGGAAAAAGTATAAGGAAAGCTGTTGGAGAAATACATACAGCTTAGCTGTCAAAGATGACATATTTGATTCCCTTTTCACCTGCTCTAGAGTGAACTCCATACTAGGGAACCCTCCCTGGAAAATACATATTTAAGACAGCCTGCACTAGTATCATTTGTAGCTTGAAAGACTACTGATGTGACCATTATGAAATCTCAGATGTATATTGGTTTCTGTACAGTGTATTCCTGCACAGATCAGCACCCCTGTAATGTGTCAATGTGCCTTGTGCTGGAAAAGGGATTCTGTGGAGAGAGAAGTTGAGCGTGTAAGGTGAAGGTGCTTTCAACACACATTTCATGAAGACTTAACATAGAACAAGTTCCCTAACAAATATACTTTTCTTACAGAAAAACTCAGGTAACTCACTATTACACTATTGAATTTGGTATATTCAAATAGGTGGGTATTAAATAATGTAATATACATAAAGTTTTAAACATAAGTTTTACTACTGAGAACATTGACAGAGCTTAGTTCTGTTCCTTCAGATAGCAAGACCCCCTTTTCCTTTTTCTTTTCCTTAACCCTGTAAAATGTGGTAAGGTTTACCAACACCTTCTCCTTGAATTTTGGTCATCCCACTGAAGAACAACCACATTTATATAAGAGCCATAGATATGATATGTGCATTTGAAATGAAAGAAGTAAATTAAAGATATTGGGATGCACAAACATCCTGTTAGACTTCACTAAGAGTCTTTTCTGTGAATCAGATTGAATTTTGATGCCAGGAACTCTTGAGGTTATTGCAAAGAACACAGTTTCCTTACTCCATTTTCTGGGTTGAAAACCAGGTTCCCTGTATATATGTCCTTTTCCTTCTGCTCCATTCATTTTCTTCCTGATTCCCATAGAAAGAAAAAAGGCACACTGGCTGTAGCTGAGATCTGACATATTCAGTATATTTGTGTCACGCTGGCAGGCAAATGACTAGGCAGTCAGCTAGGTCCTGCCCTGAGGTAAAGCTAGCTGAACAAGTGTTGTGGTTTGAGGCTTGGAATGGGGTCGTGACCTTCCAGCAACTGGGAGGACCCCGGGTGGGGGTGAAACCATTGTATTCCCTCCCCTTCCCACACACACTGATAAGAGGCAGGGAGTGGTTTCTTGTTTCACTCCTGCCTTGGAGCTCGGAGAGGAAAGTTCTCCTTTCACTCCGTGGGACCCTGGAACCATTTCTGAGGGTTTTGTATATTTTATTTTTTGTATTATTCCCCTAATCTTTGTATGTATTATTTTCCTTACCTCCCTTTCTCGTTTTCTGTTCCTTGTTGAACAATATACTTCATTTTTTGTCAAAAGTGTCTCTCTCTCTCTTGGTGGGGGGGAGAGGCGAGTACATAGTTCTGTTCCGTGTGGGTCCTGCCCTGAACCCCTTTTTACACGGAACCAGGACAACAGGACATGGAAAACTATTGGATATGGGATAAGAAATTGCTGGATATATCAGAAACCAACATAAGAAGCTGACAAAAGTTACAGATAGTGCTAAAGGTAAATCTTGATTTGGCAGATTGATTAATGGTGAGTTATGTGAAAAATGGTTGAACTTCACAGATAACAGAGGAGAGCATTAGGACCTTTTGGGAAACAGATTCTTGCAAGGCCAGCAATACATACATGACCATATCAATAATACCTTATGAGACCCAAATTGTCTTGGTTTCAGTACCTGAAATGCCAGATTTGTGTACAAAAGTACGATAACTGGGACTAATGTGGAAAAAAAATAATACAGCTGGCCAGATTGTTTATTATTATCTACTGTATTGATTCAAGATCTTGAGGAACCAGTTTATACTGTTAGTTATTGGCTCATATTAAAACCAAAGAAGCAGGTCTCCCTATCAGGAAATGTTGCTGCTAGCTTAGGTTGTATAGAGGTTACCCTTGCTCAGAAAGGCTTTGGTAAGAAGAATCAGCCAGAGCAGAGTCCTTCTCCTTCGACCATCCACTCCATCCCTCGCCAATGGTCCACGCTTCCTTCCCTCCTCTGTACATCATAATAGAAGCTGAACACTGGAGATGCCAAGGCTACCTCCATAACCTTCATATCATAAATTCACATTTTAGACAGCTTTTGGGTGATTGAGGAATTTAACCTTAAGGATAAGGACCACTGTGTTTTAATAATGTCATCCAGATGGCTTGCCACAACCTGATGAGACATCTTAGATTAGACATTTCTGCCTACATTATGTACTCACTCATAAAAACACGCTAACAATAAATGTAAACAATAAACTTTTCTGAGTATTTACAGACAGCTCTGCAGTTGAAATTTTTGTCTTTTAGCATTTTCCATAATTGATATGTGGTGTTTTCCTATGGATAGTAAAGATTCACTGAGCTTTACAAGAATTGTCAGTCTTTTGAATTTCTTCAAACCCTTTAAACTAGGGACTTGTATGGAATGATAGAGCTTGTTAGAGAGGGTACTTTGAACAACAGAAAACTATCAGTCAAAATAGTGGCTGGGTAATGCAGCAGAGGCAGCAAGTTATCTCAGAATGAAGTGTCTTACCCAATTAACCTAGTATCAGAAAGAAAGTCCATCTGAACAAAAAGAAAAACAAAAACAGAAAAAGACTGGAAAAAGAGAAGGAGAGAAACTGTTACTCTAGAGGTTTCTTTTGCTGTAGCCTTTCCAAGCACAAGCCAATGCAGATGATCAGCATAGCAAGCTCTTTCAGAGCTCACTTGCACTTTGATAAGGTCAAAGTAAAGCTGTTTTGCTTCCTTTCAAAATATAAAGGTCTAGTGAGAGAAACTTGTTAGCCGGAATGACAGTCAAAACATGAAGACTGTAGCTTCTTTGGCCAGAAACTTTTTAAAAACCTGGTTTGTTACAATCTAAAAAATACCAGCAGCCTTTGCTGAATTTCACAAAAGGTTGGTAGAACAATTCTTCATATGAATATAGTGTTTCAATGAATAAAACCCTGTTATGCCTGAAAACCTAGTACTGTGTGTTGCAATCCTCTCAGTTTGATGTCAAATGTAACACAATGTCCCATCTTTTCGACTATCCAAGTCATTAGCAAAAAATTGGGACAGAATTGGCAAAGGACAAATCCAGCTGTGCACTCACTTGATTATAATTTTGCCTCAGCTGCATTTGCTTTGGGCTTGGGGGAGCTGGGGCTGAGGGGAACCATGAAAATGAGTTGACAGGACAATAGTGATATGTCTCACAAAGCCAAAGGACTACAGAAAATGTTGCACAAATCTGATTTAATATAAAATAAGATTTTCACTAAACAGATCATACTCTTATAGTAAGAAAAATATGAGAGAGAGACAGGAGAAGATTGTATTTTCTAATGTTCTAAGATATTTTTGAACAAATGTGTTTTCTTGTACACATGTACAATCATATGTCACTACACAACTAACATAAAAATCCACTGTTATTTTTTCAAGATTTTGTCTCAAAAACAAACAAAACAAAGGTCTGAATTTTGTGTTGATTTTGTTTGAATATTGACTTATGCAGAAATCGAGTCCAGCTTCTTACTCGATGCTTTGAGTTCAATTAGAAGATGGGGGGGGTTTATATTATCTCTTTAACCCTTCTCTCACATTAATGAGTAATGTTAAGGAAAAAAAAATACATGCTTCTGTTAATGCAAGAGATTAAATCCTGTTGTCTGCATATAGAACAAGCTTCAACTAATACCACTGGAAGTTCATCTCATACAAAGATAGAATTTTTTTTCCCCCACAGGAACTGCTTTAGATTTCAAATGTACAGACTTTATCCAGAAAAGTCAGAGAACATAGACCTACTGTACATTAGCACATATTGGAAAGATAGTTAAGGACAAAATTATATAAATTCGGCAGCAAATAATTTACATTTTCAGAGTCCTTTATTCCAGGTTCAATGTGCATCGGAATTGTAAAAAAATGCCTCAAACGAACTGAGGCTTTTGTGCTGAAATTTTGAAAATCTTATTAAGTAGCGAGCTTCAAATATTTTGCTCTTTTAATCTGTCACTTGTAACTACATGAAAGAATTGTATCTACAGCTAGTTTACTGGAATACATTATATGTGTGTGTGTGTATACACTAATAAAAAGAACGAAGTCTCCATAAGAAATAATAATAATAGTAACATTTGTAGTAGCAGTGGCAACAATAATAACAATTATGCATATGAATGCTTTCCCATTCAAGCATTAAAATCACCAAGGCCTAAATGCTGAAATGTAGAATGGAGAAACATAATCCTCTTTCGTTGTGTATTTATTAAATAAAAGTGGATCTAGAGCAGTAGAGAGTGTAGCCAAATTTTATTCACAAATATACATATTTTCAACTCTAGAAATTCTTATACATGGGCTGATTGTTATTCTCAGATCTAATCTTATTTAACAAATATACTTAATCTTTAGAGCCATAAGCAGAATCGACATAGGAATTTTTCAATGAAGATATTGTCATTGATCAATTAGTACAGCAAGGCTTTTCTTTCTGAATTCCTTTTTCCTCACACAGGCACAGTGACTTTTGGATTGCAAGTAAACGTTACTGAAGACTATTAAAATTATGTTGTATGAGGACCAAATGTACTCAGAACTGATGCTTGGTTTTTCCAGTTATCAAGATCAGTATTTTAATACTGGTTGGACTTGATGACCTTGGAGGTCCCTTCCAACCTAAATGATTCTATGATTCTAATAAGAAAATAAAACCCAGGAACAATTTCTCCAGTGTGAGCCCCAGCCAGAACCCCTAAATACAAATGCAATGTTATAAGTGCAAGCTACTCCCGTGCTTCAAATTATCCTTAACTTTAGCAATTTTCTGAAGTGAAGAATTAAGGGGCCGTTTTTCACATTATTTCACATCTTTCGTCAAAGAACCAAGTAAGCTTTCCACATGAAAACAGTAAGACAAGGCACTTCCTTTCACTTGATGACACATTTTTGCCTTAAATCCTTTCAAGAAAAAAGAATGCATTTAGTCCTTATAATAAAATTACTTCTCCATTTAAGCTTAAAGATTGATGCTTTCCTCTCCTCAGTTCAGCTGTCATATGACTCCTTGCTAGATTATTTGTTATTTCAGCATCCAAGACCTATGCCATTTTGTGTCCTCATTAAAGTCTTAAAAATACAGGATCGTGCTTAATAATCAGTAGCAGCTATCCAACTTCAATACTATGGTTTTTCTGTTGTTGTTTCATTAGCTTGTCAACTAGATTAGCTTGCCTCAGTCTTTTACAGACAGTCCCGTTGTCCTCAAGGTATACAGGCCCCTGAGCTGGAAGAAAGGGATGGAGATCAGAATAATCCCCTCATAATCCAGTAAATAGTAGTGAAGGACCTGCTAAGCCAATTGGACACCCATAAGTGTGTGGGGCCAGGCAAGATTCACCTCGAGAGTGCTGAGGGAGCTGGTGGAGGAACTTGCCAAGCCTCTCTCCATCATTTTTCAGCAGTACTGGTTAATGGGGGAGGTCCAGAATGACTGGAGACCTGTCAATGTGATGCCTATCTACAAGAAGGGCAAGAAGGAGGATCTGGGGAACTACAGGCCTGTCAGCCTGACCTCAGTGCTGGGGAAGATTATGGAATGGTTCATCTTGAGGAAGATCATGCGGCAAGTGCGGGACAACAAGGGGATCAGGTCCAACCAACATCGGTTCATGAAGGGCAAGTCCTGTTTAATCAACAGCTCCTTCTATGACCAGGTGACCCTCCTAGTGGATGAGAGGAAAGCAGTGAATGTTGTCTGCTTCGACTTCAGTAAAGCCTTTGGCACTGCTCCCCACAGCATTCTGCTAGAGAAGCTGGCAGCTCACGGCCTAGACAGGTGGAGTCTTTGCTGGGTTAAAAGCTGGCTGGGTGGCTGAGCCCAGAGTGTTGTGGTGAATGGAGTGAAATCCATTTTGGCAACCAGTGACAAGCAGTGTCCCTCAGGGCTCGGTTTTGGAACCAGTCTTGTTCAATAACTTTATCACTGACCTCAATGAGGAGATCAAACACACCCTCAGTAAATTTGCAGATGACATGAAATTCAGTGGGAGTGTTGATCTGCTGGAGGGTAGGAAGGCTCTGCAGAGGGATTTGGACAGGCTGGAGCCATGGGCTGAGGTCAGTTGTATGAGGCTTAACAAGGCCAAGTGCCAGGTCCTGCACTTGGGTCACAGCAATTCCAGGCAATGCTTAGGCAGGCTTGGGGAGGAGTGGCTGGTAATCTGCCTTGCAGAAAAGAACCTGGGGGTTTTGGTGGATAGCCGACAGAAAGTGAGCCAGCAGTGTGCCCAGGTGGCCAAGAAGGCCAACAGCATCCTGACCTGGATCAGAAACGGTGTGACCAGCAGGAGCAGGGAGGTGATTGTGCCCCTGGACTCGGCTCTCATGAGACCACAGCTTGAGTACTTTGTCCAGTTTTGGGCACCACAGGATAAGAAGGCCATGGAGGTGATGGAAGGGATCCAGAGAAGGGCAATGAGGCTGGTGAGAGGGCTGGAAAACATGCCTTGTGAGGATCAGTTGAGGGAACTGGGGTTGTTTAGTCTGGAGAAAAGGAGACTGAGAGGAGACTTTATTGCTCTCTACAACTACCTAAAAGAAGGTTGCAGTGAGGCTGGTGTTGGTCTCTTCTCCCAAATTACTGATGATAGGATGAGAGGAAACGGCCTCAAGTTGCACCAGGGGAGGTTTCAATTGGATATTAGGAAGAATTTCTTCACTGAGAGAGTGATTAGACACTGGAATGAGCTGCCCAGGGAGGTGGTGGAGTCACCATCCCTGGAGGTTTTTAAAAAACGAGTAGATATAGCACTTGAGGCTATGGCCTAGTGGATATGGAAATGCTGGGATGAAGGTTGGACTTGATGATCCTAGAGGTCCTTTTCAGCCATGTTTCTATTCTATGGGTAGATGTCCTATGGCTTTCCGGAACTACTTCTTAAAACTAAGCCATTATTTGAAGTATTTGATTTATAGATTATTAAAAAGACTGCACTAAACCAGTGTTTTGCCATATTATACTCAGAGAAACAGTTGATGTAAAGCAATACTTCTAGACTGTAAGACAAAAATAGCAGTATGTCACACGTCTTCTTTTTTCTCTAATTAGAAACATTCTAAGAATATCCTTAAGGAAAGTTCTAGGGAGCTCAAGAAATGATTTTGTTTTGGTGATCCCAGACATGCCTCCTCTATTAAATACAAACATGCTCAGAAAAACTTGGTCTGCTTAAGCTATTAACATAATGGTTTGGACAGGAAAGTGAAGCAGCCAGCAACAACATGGGTGATTGTCTGACCCAAACAAAGAAATGTGACTTCTCATAAGGAGCTGCTCCCTAACTACATTTTAACAAGGCAAGAGGTTGTGTTTTTAACTTGCAAGTACAGCAACTATTGTAATTAATGACTCTGTATTCAATAAACTCTTGTTTTTAATAGCTTTTAAAATATCACACTTTTCTAAGGACTGCATTTGTTTACAACCTACATTGTTCTGAAAATTGCATTCCTCCCTCTATAATTACAGTCCTTCAATTTTTTTCATAGGTACAAAGCCCAGAATTTTCAAAGAAATTGCTTCTCATTTTCCCTTAAATTCTAAGGTTAGATGGCCTACTAAGTTGTTTTGGAAAACCTAGCCAAAAAAGATGTTACAGTTTACAGATTGCTCCCCTCTTCTCCACTAAGCCCTCCTACCTTCCTAATTGACTTCACTCAATTACCTTTTGTGCTTCGCAAAATGTTACAATCCATCACATTTATAGTGTGATCCTCTTAAGCAGATGACTCAGCCCTGATATTCTTCAGCCTGCATATATCACACATAAAAACCACAAGGAGCAAAAAGTATTATTTACATAATAGTGCTGGAAAATTACTCAGAGCTGACTGTGAGGGAATTTGCTTGCTTTACTTTAACAATGTTTACCACCAGTTTAATAGCAGAGGTCAAATAATAAGAAAAGATGGGATTGCCTGTACTACTTCATCTCGCACTGTGTGCTTTGTCCTATTTACAAGTAACATTTTGAAAGATGTGTCAGATGTCCTAAGTAACTTCTTTTTTTTTGCCCTGTTTTATCCTTGTTTTACTTGTTTTCTTTTATTTTTGCAAAATCTTAAGCTTCAGGAAGGCAACCGACTTAAAATTGGAAACTTAATTTTTCGTTGTTCCTTTCATGTGAGAAAAAGTTACTAAAGTAGTTTTCTGGATCAGTAAATCCTTCCCTGCAGTGAAGCATCCTTTTCTTGTTTTTCTTGTGTAAATTGTCTACACTGGCTAGGTACAGCAAGACCCTTGAATTCTTATCCCCACTGAAGGAAAGAACAAAGTTAGGTTTTCTACCTGTCGTCAGGTTTTTCCTTTTGCAAATGAAAGCCCTTCTCCATGTAGTAAATTTTGTACATGCTCCCATTACTCCAGTGAGTTTACCAAGGTGTGTAAAGTGCTGGCACACTAATAAGAGTCTTCAGATTCTTACTACGTGGATATTCACTAACCACAGAAACTGATTTAACTTTTTGGACTGAAATGCCTAGTTTCACAAACAGACTGCATCCAGGAAAAAAGCTACATAGCCACCTGTCTGGCTGTGATAGATAAGAGTCATTTCTCATTACAGTTTCTATTAACTAGGAGTTGTGAAGAGTTAAGAACTTAAATAAAATGTCGTGTTTATAAGCCAAGTCTGTGATTAAATACCACTATTTCTACATTGCTATTTTATTTTTGCCAGCTGTGGATAGATGAGTAGACGTAGTTTGAGATTAACTTAGTTTCTGGGCTGTAGGTAAAATCCATATTCATTTCTGGATCATAGGTAAATTATTACTGTATCAACTGTATTATACTTTTTTAGAGATGGAATAATCTTTAACATTTAGAAAGCTATATCTTTTTACACAATCAGTTTTTGGCAGCAGCCAGAAAAGTGAGCTCCTAGCAATATTACAGACCTCACACCTCTAAAGTGTCTCTTGTACTGTAATCTGACTCTGTGTTCCAAAAGAGTTTGCTCTGCTGATGGAAAGCAGCTTGGCAGAGAAGGATCTGGGGTCCTGGTGGACAAAGAGGATGAAGGGCTTATCAGCAAAGATAAATAAGGAACTTGAGCATCTCTCCTGTGAGGAAAGGCTGAGAGAGCTGTGACTGTTCCACCTGAAGAAGGCTCAGGGCGGATTTTGTTAATCTAGATAAATCCCTGAAGGGAGGGTGCAAAGAAGATGGAGTCAGGCTCTTTTCAGTGGTGCCCAGTGACAAGAGGCAATGGGGACAAACAGAAACACAGTAGGGTCCATCTAGACATAAGGAAATACTTTCTTACTGTGAGGGTGGCCAGGCATTGGTACAGGTTGACCAAGGAGAGTGTGGAGATATTCAAAAGTCATCCTAGGCAACTGGTTTTAGGCAGCCCTACGTGAGCAATGAATTTGAACCAAATGATTTCCAGAGGTCCCTTCCAAACTCAACTATCCTGTGATTCTGTAAAGAGGTCTGTAAGGAGACGCTAAAAGGAGTAGGTAGGAATATACCCCTCATCCAACATTCATGGATGGAGGGGCGATAAAATGGAAACATCTAGAGTATGGCTAGGCTCACCTGCACCTTAAACATCATGTCCTTGCAGCCACTGTCAGAGACTACTGTCTATTAGACTCACCCAGTAAGATAGTGCCAAGCCACTCTTGATCATATTTGAAAACTTGTGACAGTCAGAGGCAGTCCCCAGTGACTGGAAAAATGGGAACATCATGCCCATTTTTAAAAAGGGTGACAAGAAATCATGGAGCAGATCCTCCTTTCAATCCATACTATTTTGTGATTCTGTAATGTTTTGTGTTTTGAAGAAGTTCTGTATAATTAAAACAATAATAATAATAATAACAAATCAGTTTCCATTAATTACTTCTGTAACCGGATTTTATAACTTGAGATTATGAGAAAATGAATGACAGAATATGTATCTCATATATATGTACTTATTTTATACAAATGTATAAACATGCACTCATTTATATATACAATAGTGTGTATTCCTGTTTGTTTCTCAAGGAACAGATTTTTCTAGCAGAGGGATAAGGTTTTGTTTTTTCATTACTGATTTTCCCATCATTCTTCAAAATTCACTTATATTGCAATACCTAACCTCCATAGTGTAGGAACATCAGTATAGAATTAGTGCTTTTACTACAGAATGAGTTGTCTCTGTCACAGAAGTCTGCCCTATTTCAATAAAAAGGAACTCTCCATTCCTCACCTGTGTTTCTATCAACCCTTTCAAAGAACCCTTTGTTGACGCACAAAATGTATTGGTGTGTCTCTTTTGGCAGATATGCCACCCTTTTCTTAGTAGTAGTATTACCTGACAAATCACTGTCTAGAATGAGAAACCAGTATCATTTATTTAAGTGTAATTTTTTTCCTAGACTTAGTCACTCCATATTCCCTCATTTTCACAGTGTATGCAATGACACCTCTAAATTAGAGTTTGAATTGAGAATGGTTTACTCAATCTACTACAGCTATTGGATTATTATGATTATCATTTACCCTCAGCAGGTTTGCTGGTGACAGGAAGCTGCGTGGGGCAATGGACTTACTTGAGGGAAGGGTGGCCATCCGGAGGGACCTTGACAGGCTTGAGAAATGGGACAATGCAAACTGCATGAGGTTTAAGTCAAGGTGCAATGTCCTGAACCTGAGTTGGAACAATCCCAGGCACAATTACAAACTGGGTACAGACCCAGTTAAGAGTGGTCCTAAAGAGAATGACTTGGAGGTGTTGACTGACGAGATGCTTGAGAAATTCAACATGAGCCAGCAGTGCACTCATGCAGACTGAAAGGCCAGCTGCATCCTAGGATGCATCAAGAGGGTTGTGGCCAGCAGATCAAGAGAGGTGATTCTCTCCCTTTACTCTGCTCTTGTGAGACCCCACCCTGAATACTGAGTCCAGTTCTGGTGTCCCTATCATAGAACCCTTTACTCTGCTCTTGTGAGACCCCACCCTGAATACTGAGTCCAGTTCTGGTGTCCCTATCATAAAAGGGGCATAGATCTGTTGGAATGAGTCCAGAGGAGGGCCACAAAGTTGATCCATGGGCTGGAGTATCTCTGCTGTGAGGATAGGCTGAGGACACTGGAGTTGTTCAGCCTGGAGAAGACTCTGGGGGGACCTTATAACTGCCTTCCAATACCTGAAGAGAATCTACAGGAAGGCTGAAGAGGAACTTTTCACAAGAGTGTCCAGCGACAGGACATGGGGAAATTATTTTAAACTCAAAGAAAGTAGATTTAGACTAGATCTTGGGAGAAGCTCTTCAGTGTAAGGGTGGCGAGGTTCTGGAAGAGATGTTGTGGATGTCCCCTCTCTAGAGGTGTTTAAGGCCAGGTTGGATGAGGCCTTGAGCAACCTGGTTTAGTTGAGGGGCATCTCTGCCCATGGCAGGGAGGCTGGATTAGATGATCTCTAGGGTCCCTTCCAACCTAAGCAATTAATGATTTGATGATCATTAATAACGTGAAAGCATCTCAGAGACCTGAGCATGTACCTGTCATTGCACAATACACTGTACTGGGTGAGAACATAAAGACGATTCTTGTCCGAAAAAGACTTTCATTCTATGGTTGAGGAACAATAAGATTAATTTCTGTGTTAGTCGTTTTGAATTATGGCCCCATGTCTCTCATTACAGTTTATGAACAATCAAGAATTCCAGGTACCCATTAAATGCTCACTTCATCTATTTACTGCTTGTGGTAGGTAATAAGTCATTAGGGACATGTGAATATTTGTACCCGGTTGTGAGGACTTATATTTCTCTTTAAAAAAAATAGAAAAAATAGGAAATATATCTATTTAAAACAAGCTATAATTGTTTAGGTTGGATATAGTTATTGAGGTGCTTAAAAGCTGTTATGGTCCTAGCAGTGCGACAAAGGAAAATACATGTCCTCAAATGTTTCTGAATTGGACATAGATAGGCATAGCAAACACATGAAAAAGCAGAGCAATCACAACACATAGTGTGGGTGTATCCTTGTTAACCTCCGAGACCATCCTGCTCAGAATATCCACATTTTTCATCCTGTACTTTTCTTATTCCAAAGTCTTTTTGTAATAAAATATTCTTACCTCAAGCAATGTAATAATATCTGATTGCAGTGGCACTCTATGGGTCATTCTGCACAAACTGTCATTGAATTTCTTTCTTTAGACTGATTTTCTGAGCTTAACTTGTATAGCTTATAAATGGGAAATTACTTTTGTTGATATCATGAACTCCTTAAAAAAACATCACACTGAGCTATACTCTGTATAAAGATATATCTTTTTTAAAAAAATTATTTGTTGAAAACATAATACAATATCAAGTTAAGTCCATATTAGACCAACATGTGCAACTAGCTCATTGAAGAGCCTAATGCCAGTGTAGATGTGATATAAGGAGAGCAGATACACTTTGCAAGTTTGAATTTTTTTAAGTTTGACTGATGTGGCAAGGCTTTCATGTTACTGTTTGATCAGGTAAATCCAAAAGATCTACAAAAGAAATATAAAAAAAAAATTTCAAAAGGCGTGAAATTCAAACCCCATCAGATATTCTCCCTTTTTACTGTCACCAATAGGAGGCCAACAGTTAGATTGGAATCCACAGCCTAACTTTAAAGTTGCTGTCTTTAGCTAGTAAACATCAATATGGCTGCTCTGCCAGAGGCAGCAACCCATTTCCATAATACCAACTATTTCCATATATCTGAAGAGTTTTTCAAATATCCAGGAGACTCACTTGCAGTCATACTAGAAGGGATAAAGGATTTAGTTCTCAGTCGAGTGCCCAAGCTAAAGTTAAACATAATGTAGATTGCAATCTGGATAAGGACTAAAAACCACAGAGTTGGCAGTCAGATAAATATCTGTATCGGTATCATCTTCTGGCTGCCATACCAGAAAGTCACAATCCTGTGGTGTATGTCCTGTGAGCTCCCTGAGATTGAATCACTCTTGATCAGTACTTTTAGAGTTTAAATACTTCATTTTGGATCTTCCAATGTCTTAAAAATCAACAGAGAGCTGCCCCTAGAAAGACCACCTAAAGTTTGACTCTGGCTAGGGTTAGGATTAAGACATCAGGGGCTGAAGAAACTTGCTTGTTACTTCCCCATTCAACATCTCTGAGACAGGTGAGTGTTAAATGTCAGAAAGAGTGAATGGTTATTATTTGGTTCTAATGCCAGGCAGGATCACTAGGTCTCTCAGTTAAACTGAAAGCTGTCATAAACATAAAAGAGAAAGGCTATAATTTGGGTCCTTGCAAGACCTTTTAACAGAATACTCATCCTGGTACTATAAAGAGGAATAGCTTACAATATATTCTGGCATGGTTTTTTTCTTACAATTAGGGTTTTGCTGGCTATTTAGAAGACTTATAACTCTTTCTTTAGAAGACAGCTTCTATTTGGGCACCTTTAACTGTGTAAAAGGAGTCTCGCAAGCAGGACTATACAAAATTGAGTACAAGACAACTGTCTTCTATACATGGAAAACAATGGGAACTAACAGTAATCCTCACTGTCCTGGTGCAGGCGCTCAGTGGCTCTCCACTGACTAGCAGCCATCAGCCAGCTGGGAAGTATCAGGTTTAGTTATTGTCTAGAGCAGGATGATCCTTGATCTGGCTAAATTGCCATTCTCCTAGTCTCTATATTTTCCCCCAGAATTTTATATCTTTCCCTCAGGCCAGTATTTTCCTTGGGAGCTACTGCTATTATTGACTCACGTAATTTCACTTCTGACTTGGTTTTTGTTCTTCTTGCCTTGCAGAACTGAGACAATCTCTCAAAGTTAGGTTTTTTGTTTTTTTTTCAATAAAACTGAAGGTCACACAATTGCATTTCTCAAAACTGGGACCTGGGTCACACAAAACTAAGTTTTGCAAAACTGTAGTATTAGCTATTATTATTAACTATTATTATTTGGTGATTCTATTAGCTTGAAGTTTGTGCTGTGGTTAAACACAGGATTAGGGAAAGTAGATTCTGCACCATTAGTCTCAGTACTTGCATTGCACAACATCCAGTCACAAACTAGACAAATGCTGAAAGGCAGTAACTTGTTTTTCTTTTCAGACTAGGTTGATATAAAATGAGAGTAGAGCACAGAGAGAGATCAGGCAGAGAAGCAGCAGAGACAAGACACCTCCTTGCAGAACTCCATTAGGTTACCTACACCCTTACAAGGACCACCTTCAGAAAAGGATGACCATTTGTTCCCTCAACATACATTGATTAGGTTACTATTAAGACTAAAACTTAGTTTACAGTTACAGTGAGAAGTAGAGATTAAAATTCCAAGGAGATCTGTTTTCAAGGCCCTCTGAACTTCAACAAAGACTGGTTCAAGAAGAAAAGAGTAGTCTGTGGTTAAAGACACTGTATAGAAAGACTTGAAGCGTTTGGATTGGGAAAAAGCTTCACAGTAGGTAGGAAATCTTGGCTTTTTTGGTGCACCAAATCCTTAATTGACTTCAAACTAGGATGATCCGAGAAAGGATTGGATTTACAAGTTATGGTTACTCAGCACAGGGCATCAGGCATAGCATGAACAGGGCTGCTCCCCTGCTTCCCAAGGGATAAGGAAACAGGAATGAACCTGGGACAGTGACTGCACCAACAGGGCACAGACCTGTGGTATCTGAGGAGAGTAGAGATGATGACAGTAACAGGCTCTGTTGACAGCCCAGCACTCATCAAGCAGGATGAAGTCTGGGACATCCATGGGCACAGCCAGCAACTCAAGACAGCAGAATCCAGAAAAGTGCTTGTTCCACCCACAGTATGGCTCAGCTCAGGAGTCAGGCCCAGGACCTGGGCTGAAATGAGGCTTCTGGCCAATGGCTGGGGGGGTGAGTGTCCCAGCTGGGGACAGTCAGGACATGTGGTACACTCGGGGCCATGACCGCAGGATTGCATAGTTGTGTACTGTTGCACATCAAAAATTTTGCTATGGTAAAAAATTGCTTACTGACAGAAGAATTACTTTTCTGACTATAATCTGGACTGTTTTTCCACTATAATCTGATACTAGATGAAAATACCTGCTGTTACTAAGCCCAAACTTGAGCCAGAGTTATGTTGTGAACTTCAGAAAAAATACAGTATTCCACTCTTGTGTGGCTTCTGCCACACAAGTTGAGTATGAAAGAAGAAAATGGTTTGAGTTTTATCCCTGCCCAGAGAAGATCTTCTAGGTTTTTCTTAAGCCTGTGGAAGCTGTGAACAGTAGACAAAAGGTTATTCTCTGCCAAAGCCTGAGTGCTTGTTCTGGAGTAAAATGAATCATGATGGCAGAAGAAATTTTTTCTCAATCCCTTCACTAATGTTAATCCATATATTAGTGCTCCAGCACTGGAATCCAGTGCTGTATCTACCAGATGATGAAGACATAAGAGTTTATTTTTCCTGATGTATCCGGCAAGTTTTTGCGGATACATCCTCAAAAAAAAAAAAAAAATGCTGGTTTTATAACAAAGAATAATTTGTATCTTGTGACATCTGATTAAGAATCTTTCATTTGTCTTAAATTAAGATTACAGAGGATTTCTTGAGAAGTTCTGAATCCCACAAGGTTAATCAGTCATTGATAAGCAATGATTCTGGAAGGGAGAATGGTTTCTATTTTTTTCCCCTTAATCTAACAATAACAGTGACTACGCCTTACTTTTACAAACAGGGTGAAGACTGGGTCAGAATTAGAGAAAGATATTGATTTATTACTGAATCTTTCAAGAGTCTCCCTTACATCAGATATTATAACAGTTAATTCCAGAAATCACAATTGTAGAGCATGTTTTGAAGCCTTTGGGTTTCAGTTAAACAGAACACTGTGTTAGGAGCTACAGGTACTGGTGACTAAAGCCCCTCAATGAAGGCAGGTAGTTTACTTTGAGATCTCTGATTTACTGTTAAGCTGTGATTTAAGTCTCAGGTAGGATCAGGGTTATGGACAGCAGGAACCTGCTAATTCTGCAGGACTCCTCCTGGGGTGATAAAGCCTTATTTATGAAGAAAAAAGTGACTTCTATGCTTTTTTCCCCCCTCATCTTGGCAGTGATGTGAGATGATAACAAGTGCCAGAACAAGAAAGTAGCTCCTATTTAATTTTCTTTCTCAAATAGGATCTCCATACAACTAGTAGCCTTTTGGTAAAGGATGAGTCAGGGTGAGTGATTTTCCCAAAACATCTCCTTTTACTAAATTTATGGCTGAGGTTAGGATTAAGAAGGAGAGGAAATGAAGTGCCTACTTTATGACTAGATTTTTCAAGGCTTAGGAACATAAAATACGACCTAGTGCTACAAAGAAAAAGTAATTTTTATTTCATTTACCACCTAAGAGTGGAGTATCTCCACTCGTAAGCGTAGCATGACGGTTAAGTTTACAATTTCAGGTAGAATATTGGGAAGAGGAATACGGCTGTTGGTGAACGGTTGATGCTTGGATTATAAGGAAACACTGCCTCTCTGTAGCAGAAGTCCTGCATCTTCAAATCAGAGGAAAATGATACCTTATATTTTTCCTGAAGTTTTGGAGTGTCTCGTTTTCTGCACCAAACACCACAACAGAAGCCTGTGGAATAAGTTTAAGCTTAGAAGTGGTCGCATCATGATTTAGTATCACCTTACAACAATGTCTGAGAAATTTGCTTTAGCTGTTTTGGAGGATCTGCAGTATGTTTTTAAGCACAGGAAAACTAAGGAAGGAAAACTGCAGGTTCCTGGCAGAATTCCTGGAAGCTATTCCAGAGAATGGCTAGTATTTTCTTCTAGTCCAGCAAGAAATTTCTTATGTGTTGCCAGACATAGGGTTGTGGTTCTGGTTAGGGTGACAGGGCTGGTAACCAAAGGCATCAGTTTCCCTAATGTCTTATTATTCTCAGATGCAGACTACTGTTTTAAGTGCACAGTTTACAAGGCTTCTGTGACCTAGGATGAGACACAATGCCAAACATAGAGAATTGCTCAGTTTTCTGTAACCCAGGTTCTGGGCATACCTTTAAACTTTAGTACTGGTAGAATAGAAAAGAGATTGAATGGACCTTCACTTACCTAGGAAAAATATCAGTGCCAGAAAATTGCCCTCTAGGCCTATAAATTTATATACTCTATTTATAGATATGAATTTATACACTAACTCTCCTTACAATTGTTTTTTCTTAAGGTGAAGACCTAGTCTTTTTGGTTGATCTTGAAGGGTTTGGCCATCTATTTTGAGAAATTATTTCTATCTTCTTTCAACAGAGTGGGTAGATATGAACCCTGCTGTGCTCTCCTATTTTGAGTTCTTTTTAAGGTTCTGAGAGCAAACCTTGGAGAGTTTTACTGAGAGATCCTCCAGTACCTGAATCATAAATCAATAACTTATGTTTTGCTTTTCCTCACATGTTGGTCTGCCATAGTGAAGCACAAATTTAGGATGCTGCCTCCGGATGAGGTATACAGAACACTCCATGGCAGTAGGTCTCAGGGAGAGGACCTAGAAGAAAGCTTCTTTTCATGTTGGAAGATATTTTTTGTTGGTGTTTTGTTCTGTTCTTGAAGGCATGTCAAAGCTATTAGCATATGAGTAGAGATGTGGTTCACGTTAACTTTCCAGGGAGCAGGGCCTGGAGCCATGAATGTAAGTTTATTCAAGATCTTTTAACACTCATGACCCTATAGATGAAGTTTTACTCCTTAGTGAGTTGGGAATTCTTAACACAAACAGCAGATCTTGGAGACCTAGTTTCAATGTTTGGTCCTGCAGATGATCCTAGTCTAGAAAGAAAGTTTCAGAAAGAAATTAGGGCCTTTCTAACTGTCTTATTCTGGATGCTGATGAGGGCTTAGAACTTGGGCTGTGGGAAGTTGAAATAAAAACCTCAGATTTCTGCATTTAGAAGGGCAAGGAAGAAAGCAGTTTCTGGAAAGCAAACAGTCCATCCTTTAGTCCATAGAGGAGCTCCTAGCTAGATTTATATAATAAGGGGTTTGGAGTACAGAAACATAGCAACTCTGTTACTGAGACATCCTCCTACCAGGCACACCATTAGAAGGAATAAGGCTGGTTCCAGAAGACTAAAACCTTTATTTTCTGTTGTCCAGGGAGCTGGTTCTCTGGGCCAATATATGAATAGTTAAGTCTTGAGTACAAGATAGGTCAGACAAAACAGAAACTGAAGAACTACAGTCTACTGGATGGCAAAAGCCCTGTCAGTGTAGGATGAGAGATTGTGCTGAAGAGAGAAAAATAAATCCATGGGTTCTGTTTATCAGTTTTGTGATGTGAAAAAGAAGTCTCTGGGCTAGGTTTGATACTGCAAGTATGGTTTAGAAAGGCAGCAGCTGAAGAAGATTAGATTAACACTGGATGATAATGTAAAATGAGAAGAAATTTTCATTCTGCTCTGATATGATAGATCTTGGGAAGGCTGTTAGTTCAGAGTAAGAATTTGTTCCAGAAGGAAATAATAATTTCCATATTTTTTTCTAGTTTTCATAGTGGGTTTTGGCTACAGTTAGGATTGGATTAGGGTAGGTATAGGATCAGGAAACTCAAAAAAAAAGTCAGTTTAAAGTTTCAGGATTCAGAGTTCCCTGGATGTTACTGACAACTGTTTTAAAGGCTCAGGTGGTCTTCCCTCTACAGAAGTCCCCACTGACCATGAACATAAAACTAGAGCTACAAGTTAAAAAGGTCTGTTTAGGATGACAGCTGGTGGCAACAGTAAATGTGGCTTACACTTCTCCAGTGCAAATGGTCTCTGGATTTGTTTTATGGTTTAGCCTACCTGTTGTATTTGGACTACACATAGCAGGACCAAAGCTTAGCATCACATTTTTTTTCATCTTGCAAGAATCCAGACAATTTAATTAAGTACTGATGCCATATGAGTTCATAGATTTTTGAGCACTTGTTAGATGTAGGACAAGGTCAGATGCACTTTTGACCACAGAAAATAAGGGTTAAAACTTGCCTAACCTTCTTTCTGAACATTATTTATGTATTAGATATACATGCAGGTCATTCATTTTGTTTTGTGGTTTCCAATATTTCACAGTTTCCAAGGTAAAATGAACACAGATACTTTAACTTTAGACTCTGGAGGTCTGAAGTTAAGGTGAGGTCTCTCCAGTGCCAAGTACTGTGGTATGATTTATTACTGATACAGTTTCATTCAATTCCTCAAATTAGGTCTTTAACACCATTCTTCTACATAAAGGAGACTCCATAACCTCCTTGGGGAGCCCATTCCAGTGCTCTGGAACCCTTACAGTAAAGAAGTTCTTCCTCATGTTGAGGTGGAACTTCCTGTGCTCCCGCTTGTGAACATTGCCCCCTGTCCTGTTGCAGTGTACAAGTGAAAAGAGGTTGCCCCTTTCTTCTTGACACCCAGCCCTTGCATATTTATACACATTAATTAGATCCCCCCTAAGTCTTCTCTTCTCCAGACTAAAAAGTCCCAGGTCTCTCAGCCTCTCTTCATAGGGCAGGTGTTCCAGTCCCCCAGTCATCCTCGTAGCCATCCACTGGACTCTCTCAAGTAGATCTCTGTCCCTCTTGAAATGGGGAGCCCAGAACTGGACACAGTACTACAGGTGAGGTCTCACACAGGGCAGATTAGAGGGGGAAGAGGACCTCCCTTGCTCTGCTGAACACACTTTTCTTTATGCACCCCAGGATCCCGTTGGCCCTCCTGGCCACAAGGGCACACTGCTGTCCCATGGACAACTTGTTGTCCACCAGGACTCCAAGGTCCCTCTCCACAGGGCTGCTCTCTAGTAGATTGCCTCCTAACCTGTACTGGTGCATTCTATTAGTCCTGCCCAGGTGCAGGACTCTGCACTTATTCTTGTTGAACCTCGTTAGGTTCCTCTTGGCCCAGCTCTCCAGTCTGTCCAAATCTTGCCAAATGGCCACACAGCCTTCAGGTGTATCAGCCAAACACCCCAGTTTTGTGTCATCAGCAGACTTGCTGAGCAGACACTCTATACCATCATCCAGGTCATTAATGAAGATGTTGAACAGGACTGGACCCAGCACTGATCCCTGGGGGCCTCAGTTAGTGACAGGTCTACAGCTGGACTTGGCACCATTGATCACCACTCACTGTGCTCTTGTTGCAGCCAGTTCTCGACCCATCTCACTGCCTGTTCCTCTAACTTTTATCTCCTGAGCTTGCTCAGGAGGATGTTACAGGGGACTGTGTCAAATGCCTTGCTAAGGTCAAGGTAGACCACATCAGCTGGTCTCCCTCCACCTACCCATTCAATCACTACATCATAGAATGCTATCAGATTAGACAAGCATGATTTCCCCTTGGTAAATCCATGCTGACAAGTCCTGATAACCTTCTTCTCTTCCATGTGCTTAGAGATGACCTCCAGAATGAGCCGCTCCATCATTTTTCCAGGGATGGAGGTGACTCTGGCTGGTCTGTAGTTTCCTCAATCTTTCTTCTTGCCCTTTTTATAGACTGGAGAGACATTGTTTTTCCTCCAGTCCTCAGGCACCTCTCCTGTTTCCCACAATCTAGCAAAAATGATGGAGTAGTAGACTCCCACAACAGTGTCTCCCCATTTTGCATGTCCCTTAACTCTTACCAACAAGCTTTCAATCTGTTCTGCCTCACCCCGCATAGAACTCAATGCATTTCAGTTCTCTTGCACTTAAAGAGTAACACCGCTGCCTCACCTTGTTGGTCTGTCTTTCCTAAATGTCTGGTTTTATCCCCTCCCCTCTTCAAAGCTAGTTTAAAGCCTTGTCAATGAGCCCTGCCAACTCTTGTGTGAAAAAGTACATTTTAAAACTACCGTGCTATTTTAAACTTGCTTGAAAGGTGTCCTGCTGCAGAATATGAGTCTTTAAAGTGCATTCAGCATAAAATACTGAATACCAACCTCATGCCCCTAAGCATTTCTAATAAACAAATCTGTCACTTGCTCCGACTTCTTATACCATCATTCAAGAAGTGATCAAGTTAATCAGCAGTCCTACTTTTATTAATCTTACACACGTTCTGTCTGCTGGAGTACTGTCATTTGTAACTTGTCTTGTTGTGGATTATGGAGGTAGAAAGAATGTGTCCCTGGCTACATTTCATACCACGTCCTAAGTACATTCAGACAAGACTGTTTTGTTTTTGTTGGTCTCACCTCTTAATCATTGTAAGAAAAAGAATCAAACCTATAAAAAGCAAATAGGCATTGAAAAAGGCTCAGGGAGCCTGAGACTCAAAGGTCTGATTGTGTGGCTGTAGCAATTTAAATCACTCTAAAAGCCAATGGAATGAAGCACATATATAAAATATTAAAGACAAATGCTACTGTTACATAGGTACAGATTCAGGCTGATATGTAAAATTATATAAATGTTTCAAGAATAATTAGCTGCCTCTACTTTATGTTTCTCCTCTCACAGTCATCTGCATAGATTCATTGCTGCAGTAAGACATCAGCCAAAGTCTCACAACACTGAAATATTGTATCTTCTACCATAACAGAAACATACATCTAGCAAAGAAGGAAGTGTAAAGCCTATTAACTAGAAAAGCCCAAAAGATTGCAAAGTATCCAGGCAATACCTATTTGCTCACAACTTAAAAGAACCATTTTTTTTTTCGCTTTTCACTTTGTAGAAGTCCAACAGCCAAAGTAGCTGTCTCTGTGAAGAACACTCCCTTTAGGAAAACTGTCTGAAAATAAGCTCATAGAAAGGCTTCTATGTCACTCCTCCTCCAGGCTTCATGCAATTCTAAAGTGAATAAAACATAATCCTTGCTGTCATACTTCAACTATAGCACAACTAAATATTTCCCACTGTCAGTAGAAGTACCCCAAATGATGAAAATATGCTTCATGTTTAGCTCTTCAACACTGGGAAATTAAGCAGTAACCCCACAGTCTAAACAAGCAGACTACAGCCATACATGACAGCACTACAAGGATTTTGATGCAGAAATGAGCTTAAATTAGAAAGCAAGGACAACATTCTCAGCATAAGTCCTGCCCTTATTGGACAAATTTGAGTTTGCATTTTGAAAACAGAAGTCCCAGCTGCTGGCAGGTGGTTCTTTATTTCTCAAGGTTTCAGAGGTACTAATTTCAACTGATTTGTAAAGTTTGGTTCAGCTGAGATTCCTGTATAATTATTTTTTTTCAGTCAAATTATTCACTAAATCTACAATCGAAAAGGAAAATGTATATTGCTTTTTATTTTGTTTACTGACCTGAGTTTTCAGTCTAAATTTGAAAAATCTCTAAATTACCCCTAGCTTCTGTCATATCCATCAAAGATTCAAGGCCTTGGAGGTTCTATGCAACATCCTCCTCCAAAAGAAAACTGTTCTTTGTATCTGATTCCATCAATAGCACATTTTCGATTCATTTCAACTACATTTCCATCATCTCTCACACTGTTCTCTTCTTAAACTCCTTTTTTCCATTTTTGATTCGATCTGCAATTTATGCCAACATGTGCAAATACAAATCTGGTTAGTTAGAGGACAGTCACACACACACATTTTTGTCCTTAGTTCTCTTTCAAACACATTTAGAATAATAGTCAGAAGGGATTTATTTTGGTCTACTTAACCAATATAGGAGAAATACTCAGACTATTCCTCTTGAGCATTCATAGATTTCAGCCTCAGCCTGATGACCTGCTAATCATCATTTCACTGTCATTAAACTCACAGTTTGCAATATACTGGGGGGTGGGGGGAAGCAACCCAGCTGAATCAGTTGCTGAATCACTGAATCAGAACCCAGCTGCTAAACTTCTTCCTGCTGAGTGCATGTTTTCTTTTTCTTGTCCCTTTCCTGGAAAGGCTTTTTAACTCAGGTTTGTTACGGCACTGTTTGAGATTTCTGGGGACACTTGAAATTCCTTCAGGTTGGCTTTCTCATCTCTTTCAAATCAACAATTATTTTTCTTTGATGGACAACATGTAATATTTATCTTTTTTACTAAATCTGAACTGATTTACTAGCATTAACAGAAAAAACAATGACACTTAGTAACACCTAGATAAATGGTCACTGTGTGTTTAATGCTATGTGTTTCTCAAGACTGACACTATGTGTTTTGCTTGCTTTTTGAACTATTTCTTCTCCTCTCCTGCTTTTGACTAGATACTCTATAAGCCGTGCTGGAAGCATAACATACTGTTAAAGCTGTTCAGTATTTCCCAGTATACAACCTTGGTTTGACATGTGCAGAACTGTGGCCAAACCATTCTGCTCTGATCAACAGTCTTTGTTCAGACTAGCTTTGACTGAGCTACTCCCAGGATGACTTTTTCTGTCTCAAAAAAAAAAAAAAAGTCCAAACTCATCATTCAGTTTTTCTTAAAAGTACAGAGAAAGGAGTGAAAAATGAGGCGAGAGAATGGAATTTAGTTATGGGTTTAAGATAAAAGAGTGGTTTCTAGGGGAAAAATTATATTTGATCTGGTGATTAAAAAAGCATGATCAAGTGTATGGACAAAGCATGTAAATTAAAGCTGAGTATGCAATTCAGCTGCTAGAATTCTTTCATTTTAATATTCTTTTCCATCCTATGATTAATGTTTATTTTAAAATAGAGAAAACTATTTGCATTCCATTTTACCTCACATAGGTTCAGCTTGATGATACCCCTAAGAATCTGTCTGTCTTTTAGCTGCATTCACCTGTTTTCTGTTTTTATTTATTGTATGTCTTTTTCATCATTCAGTGAGATCAGTAGTTCTGGTCCTGCGTATGAATTGTTTACAAGTAGGCTGTAATGCAATAACTCTGCCAGATACACATAGACAATATGGATACAAATTTGGACCTGTATATACTATACTAAGTAGAGACAATAGGATGCTATGTACTGTTTGGCATCCATTTTTCAGATGCCATCAGCTCTAAAGACAGGAATGCTCAATGAGAATACCAGGCTGAAAGGTAACCTATGAGTTAAGTGCAGCATTTTCTATCCATTTATCATAATCCACTTCTGTGGGGGAAAAGTCCATTTTACTGAAATAATTCTTCAGACAGGAGAAAAGAAAATATCTATTTCAAAACTAATTATCTGGACAATCAGAATGTTGTACATGCCACAAGGTATTTGTATCTTGAGAAACATATTTATATATATCTAACAAAATCTTTCTATGTCCCTTATTTACATATTCTTGTGTAGGTAAAAGCATCTAAGTCTGAACAGTTTGCATTTACACACACACATGCAGAGAATTGTCTACCTAGATTCCCAGGCATACTGTTTTGGTGAGCATAATACGCCCATTATGGCAGTAACTACTGAAATACAGTATTGAACACAGCAGGCAGTAAGTAATATGGTTTCTGCCACAGAATTATAGAAAGCACTAGGAGGCACACTGCAGCAACAATACACATTTACAGATGTCATTGCAGCAAGAGCCATGCTGGAGGCCTAGTTGCTTGCAGTGAAATTGGTTGTCCTTTAAATGCTTTCTTCTAAAACATAATTGCTTGGTTCTGGGTAAGAAATAAGAGGGGGAGCAGGTATACATTTTCTCCTTTTGCAACTATGTGAGCCAGGAGAGTTGCAGCCAAAATTCTGTGTCAAGATAAATGATAAAGTCATTGTGCTTTTAACTGAACACCAAACAAATTTCCTTCTGCTAGTTTTTAGACAAGATGCATTTACTACAATAATCTCTTTTACACCTAAATACTGCTATGGTCACCACCTAAAAGCTTTATAAATGATCCTTCAGGTCTGCCGTATAAGACAATTACCCAGGGGCAAATCAAAGCCTGCCAAAACTCCAAGATATAGAGCAGGTTACTATTTTCTTTTAAAACCCACATTTGCAACACATGCTTATAAATTTGGCATCCACCAACTGAAATTGCAAATGTAGATATGTATCTTTTCCTCTTCTAAAAACCTATAGAGCATTTCAGCTTGTGTGCAGTTCCATCATTTGCATATGAAACTTATGCACCAATTTTAAACGTTACACTACCTATCAATAAGCTATATAAAGCATGTTTCTAGTCTGTGTAAATCAAAGTATATTTTTTGAAATATATAATAGCTATGATTAAGTTAGTGTATAGCTCCATGCCAGAGTCACATTTAGTAATATTTGTGTCAGTAATCTACTCAGAGGTAAATACAACCAAGTTATGAATATATTTCTACATAAAAAGCTTTGAAGCTCTGAAGTACAGTGAAAAAAAGACATGCAAAAGCTGCAGTGCAACTAATGAAATAAGTGACTGGACTTTCAAGAGAAGAACAGGACACAGATATAGTTAGAGACTAAAGCCCAAAAAGAAATGTGAATGATGCCCAGAGTTTGAAAGGGAAAAAAAGATGTTAAAACACAGTACCTGAGATTCATGAGAAAAGTCAAATGTATGCAGCCAGGGACTAATTATGAAGGGGAATTAATAAGCCTGTCACCAGTGCAGATCAAGAAACTGGAATAGCAAACTAACCACCAGAGTAAAGATGTAAAATGTGATTCTGAAGTCAGTGTAAGGTAGGGAAAATTCTATAATTATCCTTTATCTGTAATTATCCTTAATTATCCTAATTTATCTCGATTGCCTTCCATGAAGAAATGACTAGCTCTGCAGACAAAGGGAAAGTAGTGTGGGTCATTTAGCAAGGCTTTGGACAGAGTGTCCCATAGCATTCTTGTAGGAACGCTGAATGTGTACAAACAAGATAGGCAGACTTCAAAGGGGGGGGAGGGGAAGCTGGATCATTACACTCCAAGGATTGTAGCCAACAGTTCAGAGTTGTTGTGGTTTGAGGCTTGGAATGGGGGCGTGACCTTCCAGCAACTGGGAGGACCCCGGGTGGGGGTGAAACCATTGTATTCCCTCCCCTTCCCACACACACTGCTAAGAGGCAGGGAGTGGTTTCTTGTTTCACTCCTGCCTTGGAGCTCGGAGAGGAAAGTTCTCCTTTCACTCCGTGGGACCCTGGAACCATTTCTGAGGGTTTTGTATATTTTATTTTTTGTATTATTCCCCTAATTTTGGTATGTATTATTTTCCTTACCTCCCTTTCTCGTTTTCTGTTCCTTGTTGAACAATATACTTCATTTTTTTTTCAAAAGTGTCTCTCTCTCTCTTGAGGGGGGGGGAGAGGTGAGTACATAGTTCTGTTCCGTGTGGGTCCTGCCCTGAACCCCTTTTTACACGGAACCAGGACAAGAGTCTAACAGGCATCCAGCTGCAAATGGTTCTCCCCAGAGCTCTGTACAAAGATTGATACTAGTAAAAATGTTGGGATAAGATCATCTAGTTCATGAACAACACCAAAAAAAGGGGAGTAGCTGAAACAATGGAGGGGCAGCAGAGGACTTTGACAAGTGGAAAAACAGCTGACCCACAAAGGTGAAGGAAAGCACAGACAAAGGCAGAATTCAGGTAAAGGTGGATAACAACAAAGCTGGAGGTGACTGGTTAGAAATCAGTTTTGCAGATAAGGGCATAGTGGACAGCAAGTTGAATATAAGGCAGAAGTGCACCCTGATGGCAATGAGGGATAACAGCATACTGGACAATAAAAGTGTAGCCAGGAGGTATGAGAGAGTGGTTATTTCCTTCTGTTTCGCCCTTGAGAAGCTCCATCTGAAACAGTATCTGGCTTCACAAGCTCCCAGTAGCAACTGATGGCTAGGAGGGTTAGGAGACTGCAGCACATGACATACAGAGACCAGGAGAAATTTATTCAGCTTGAAGAAAAGAAAGCTAAGGGGGGGATCAGGTTGCTGCCTTCAGCTATGTAAAAGTGACCTATAAAGCCAGACTTTTGTCAGAGCTGACAAGCAAAAGCATGAGAGGCAATTGTCTTAAGGTGTAGCAAAGGAAATTTGCCTGAACCAAAAGAAAGTTGTTCATGTTGAAGTGAATTAAGCACTGGAACAGGTTCCCAGAGATGTTTCAGTGTCGCCATCCTATGAGAATTTCATTCTTTGTTCAACATGATCCTAATAAAACACTGAAATTGAGCTTGCTTTGAGCAGGATTAAATGAGCTCCAAAGATCCCTTCTGGAAAAAAAAAAAAAAAATATATTGTTTAGGCTGAATATTAAAAGAAGTGGGCTTTACAGTGACTTTTAGGGGAATTTTTATTTTCTAGCAAAGGATACAAATAAGCAAAAAGAGTAAAGAGAGCTGTGATGTGTGATAGCAAAAGAATTTAGGGACTTCATGATGATAATGATGACAACTGGCCTATTGCTTCACACTCATCTGGGGGGAAGGAGCATTTTCTTAGTGGTATGATTAATTATGAACTAGCATAGTCTGTCTAACACATAGATAATCAGTGGCTTTAAAAACTATACCCAGAGAGCATCAGTCTTTCTGAAAATTAATTAGTCCAGTTAATAATTTTCAGAATTTTTTTTTTCCGACATGAATCAACATCAAGTTAGAGTTCAGAGAAATTCTTCAGATATGAATCTACATTCTGAATTCCTGAATCTAAAGTGAAACTTGGAGAAAATTGATGGCAGATGAGGTAATATGTATCCCCAAAATAAGGACTCTCTTCAGTGAAAGTAATTATGTTGGAGAACAACTTTGTGTAATCCTTGTGTGTGCAAGTGTGTAAGCATCCTGACAGCTTGTTTGCTCAAAGAAAGAAAGAAATCTTTTGGAGATGATCTAACATACAAATTTTCTTTTATGTATATGCTTTCTCTAAACATAGTACCTGAGCTCCTCATATTTGCATTTTATACACACTTACTTTATCTTAACATTTCTTGGCCATAGGAGTAACTAGCGAGTAAGACATTTCACATATCTGATGATTATTGAAACGAGATTAGTACCCATTCCACCATGGTAATGCTAAAAATACTTGAGAGGTGGGGATGATCTTTCAGACCAGCTTAGGAAGTGTCAAAGCAATGAGCAGCCTTGCCAGGGACTTTTGGACATGTGACATGATATAAGGAGGATCCTGAAAAGCCCAAGCCCTGAATGTCTAGCAGGGACTTTGCAACAGAAAAGGTGTCTCTTCACCTTCTCATTGGACTGACTTCTACTAAGCACTTGGAGTACTGAAATTCTAAAATCAGTGCAAACAGGTCCTGTAAAACAATACGGAAATTAAGACCATTAACACTCTTGGGAGAAAATCTTACTAGGCTCACACTTGTTTTCGGTACACAGAGGAATATCAGGTAGATAAGATTTCACAAATGGATAGAAAGGCACAGAAGGCAGGAAGATGTGTAGTAAAAGAAAAAATTCACCACAAAAAAATATATTAAGAAAAAATAATAAAACAACAACAACAACTAACCTCTCATCAACAGAGGCCTCCCTGTTAGCCAAGACTTCTTATAAACGAAGGGAAGTGGTGTCCTGGGTTCAGCCAACGTAGGGCTAATTTCCACAAGCTGAAGCTGGGAGAGGCTTCAGCTGGGTGGGGCCACAGCCAGGATAATCAACTGAACCAGCCAATGGGGTATTTGATACCATACTGACATCATGCCCTGTATATAAGGGGATGGGTGGAACAGTTTGTTTTTCAGCAGGTTAGCTTGGGTCTGGAGTAGGGAGAGCTGCTTTGTCTCAGATGAGGTTTTATTATCACTTGCTTTATATATTATTTCACTGGTGTTATTGTTACTGTTGTCTCCTCTCTCTGTGTTGCTTTATTAAACTGACCTTCTCTCAACCCACAGGCTTTTTGTTTTCTCTTCCTCCTGATTCTCCTCTCCTGACACATAGAGGGGTGTGAGGGAGTTTAGCTGAGGCTAAACCACAAGTGGCTTGGTGAGCACTTCTGCAAGGTCCCTCAGTACCCTAGGGTGGATCTCATCTGGCCCCACAGACCTGTGTGTGTCTAGGTGGTGCAGCAGTTTGATAACCATTTCCCCTTAGATTATGGGGGTTTCATTCTGCTCCCTGTCTTATAGCTCAGAAGGTCTCTGTCTCAGGCCAGTATTCCCCACCAGCTCACCTTTCAGCACATGGGAATGCCTTATATGACATTAAAAATATACAGAAAAAATACATGTGTAAATGCAAATTCTGATTTGAAAAGCTGGAACAGGAAGCTAGTAGATGAAGTCTGGTTGTCTGGAAAGCTCAAGAAAGTTTCCTCTATGTTCATATCATCTGAAACCAGTAGTATAAATCTATCTTTAACTTGTATTCCAAGCATCATGAAAAACTTGTGCAGAAAGTTCTTCTGACAGAATAAATTGGTGTCTCGGGTTATTAGAAGTCAATGGAGAGCTCACAAGCAAAAAGAAAGACTGACAGTTCACCAAAGAATGATGTAAAGACCTCACAATCTTTCCGAGCTCTCAGGACCTTCATTTCTGTAACTGAGTAAAATCAATCAAGGAAAGTGGAGTGGTCATTGCTTTCTGTGATGCCTTAATATCCTCAGACCCAGGAAGACTGCCTTTTATCCAGAAGAAGCTTCCACTAAAAAAAAAAGTCAAGTCTGATGATATGAGTGAGCCTATTTAGAACATCTCCCTGGGTGGGACTCTGGAGGTGCAAGACAGGGGGAGTATTTTGTCTACTACTCTGGTGAAAGCCATCCCTGAGAGTACATCACACAGTTGTGACTGACTTCCCAGACCTCCACAAGGGCAAAAAAAAGACTCTTTGTTCTACATATAGGAAAGGTGCAGTTAAGATTGATGCCATTTAGGTTTTTGTACCTATAGCATTTTCTCTGCAGACAGGATAGCGCCTAGAGTATCAAAAGGCATCCTGAAAATCAAAGACTTTTTGGTCCCAAATGCCCTTGGTTTGGACATCGAAGTGTTGGTGTCTAAGTCAATTTTACTACTCCTTTGACTAAATAAACTAGAGCTGCTTAAATTACAGTAGATGGAATACCTTCTATAGGGGAAGTGCTAATGCTGCTTCTGATCAAATCAGTATTTTTTTTCCCTATAATTTAGAATTTATAGCTCAATATATACAGTGGGATTAAAAATGCTTGAACTTTCCAAACACATTTCCACTTCTGCCAATTCAGCTGTGTTACAGTAGAAGATTAACTACTAGGAGCTCAGGAATCTGACTGTGTCAATTTTGTATATTAATCTGCATTGATATTTATTTGTTTTTTTGCTATAACTTCTGCACCTCAGGTTATGCCTCAGAAAACCTTCATTCCCGTCATGGAAAAATGGCAAGAAAGTAAAGCAGTAAAAGTGTCCTTTTTTATCCCTTAATCAATTTGGTGTGTACTTTAAGAACCTGCAGCTGATACTTTTGCAATGGGCATCAGCAGGGATTTCTCCCTACTGTGTTTCTTCTCTCTCTTCACAGCACATTAGTATTTTTCTTTTCTCCTATTTGGTGGTCATTTTATATGTGAGTGGACAAAAGTGGTAAGTCAGGTGCTGAGTAAGTAGACTGCTCTTGGCATCATGATTCTTATGTAACACTTGTCAGACTTGAGCGTCCTTCAGTGTTCAGGCTCTTTGTCTTTTGGTCCAGTCTGAAATGGGTCACTTTCTCTGATGGACCTTAAAAACGTGAACCTAAAGCAGAAGTCACCTAACTCTTGACCATGGCATTTGCAGCTCCTCTGCAAGAGTTTGTATGAAAATGACCTACAAGAATCTCAATCTGGGAAAGCAAGCTGTAAGGGCTATTGCATTTTCATACAGAGAAATAAGAGATTTTTGTGACTATTATCTTGTTTGACCATTGGCACAACACTAATTTAAAAGGTACATACTGACATACAATTTGCAAATATTTCTCTTACTAATTGTGTACTTACATAAGCACTTTTGCATACTGTAAAATAACAAGCAAGAATGCACATTTTTCTAATGCTACTTTAAAATCATGCTATTTGTGACAAAAACAACTCTGACAGCTATTTGTGACTTTGAAATCAACAACTGGGTTACATAACCTTGTTCTCTGTGATATGCAAACTCCTTGGCTTGGGGAACAAGCATTGCAAAATAAGTTGCGCTGGTATTAGCCTGGTCTCAATAGAAGGCTGGATAATGGTGCAGAGATCAGCTCTTTTCACTATATTCAAGTTTGGGGATCAGAGAAAAACGATGCAAGTCATTAATCACATCATTGTGGGGTTCTTTTATTGTTTCACAAGGAAACATCAAGCTGCACGGCTGGCAGACTTACCCTTTCTGTCAGTTAGAAAATGATAAAAGTGTTTCTTAAAATAATCTTAGTCTAATACTGTGACTTTCACACACAATATAAAATTGCCAGGTCTCTACCATACTTCAAAGAATATGATTAGTGATGAATGCACTCTTTTCTTTTTTTGCTCTCATTTTGTAGAAACACTTGAAAATGGTAAATCTATTCAATGATAATAGTACTTGGCTGTGTTGGTTTGGTTTTTTTTTTTTTCACTTTGTGAGCTGTTAGAGTGTTTAATCATCTAGTTAAAGCCAGTGATCATTTGCCTAAACCAGAAAATAACTCAAGTAATGAGATATGCAAAACAGACACATGCGCACACACACACACAAGAAAAAAACCCTTCATACCCATAAAACTTGATTTCTGAATTGGCAAAAAATAATGAATCTTTATGTCTGCAGTGATAAAGCAGGAATCCTCAGTCTCGGTATCTCCATCTTCAGTTAGATTGCTTGCAGATCCACTGAAATTAGATGTCAGTGTAAATTATGGTGTAGGCAGAGTTGTTAGCCAAGGCTATGAAGGGTAGACACATAAAAACAAGGTGCTATTGAAGGTAATTGCTTCTGATCTTAAAGTTTTCAAGTGACAAAATTTGTGCTGATGTGGCATTTGCATTAGAGGCTCCCTTTTAATTGATACTGACTAGACTGAAGGCTTGCTTTTCTTCTGAGAAGCGTTTGGGGTTTTTTTGTTTGTTTGTTTGTTTGCTTGTTTTTCTGCTTAATTCTTTAAATCCACTTTGTAAAACGGTGGCAGAGCGCAGAACACAACTGAGCTTAGCAGGAAAACCGTGTTTGCTTTTTCACAGGATTCAAGGAAAAAGCATGTGTGTGTGCACACTTGCCTCACAATATGCACGTCTGTATGCACGGGTTTTATACAGAGAGGAGAAAAGAGCAATTTTAAATCCATAAGCAAAACAGTTATCTATAAAGGGTTAAATCTTAAAAAAAAAAAAAAGATGGCTAGACTTGCCATTGTAGTGCCTACCACTCAGACACTGTCTGAGCCATTCATCTACACTGCAGCCATTGTCTAGTGTAGTGCTCAGGTGGATTTAGTTCCCCAAACCCTTCTTGTCATTTGTAAATGAAATCTCTAACAATACTTTGAAGCCATCAAGTCAAAGAAGGCACAACCTGAGCTAGCCAGGAGGAAATAATAGGAAAAAAGGGTAAAAGTTAGGCTTCCTATATTTAATGCTTTTAAGTGCATTAAGCCATAGAGGTGGAGACACCAGGCTTTTCCATTTTTCAGTTAAACCTTTCTCAGAAGGGTTCTTCTAATGGAGCAATGTTTTCAAGATGCATAAGGCACACACCTACCCCTCTCTAGGCTTCCTTTAGCCAGTTCTCAGACAACTTACATTATGTCCTGGTAGTTAACCACAGAGATGCACAAGCCCTTGCTAATATAATGTTTCATTTAGCAATGAAGTAAAACTACTTCTTGGGAAGAAGAAACTAGGTAGAGAAACAGCTGTATATCTCAGGTACAGAAGCAGAGATCAATTATCATGTTTCTCCACCCTGCACCCTGCTGCAAGCCTCATCACAGAGTTTCTGCTGATCCCTCATCACAACATTTCAATGAAGGCAGCACTGAGGTGGGATTCATTATTTTACCATCTAATGGTCATCTAGACTAAGCTGCCTAAGAACTCTTTGAATTCAGTGGAGGGAGACAAGCCCTTTACAATGATCACTGATTTCTGGAGGTGACAGCTAACTCAGACCAGAGGCAAAACTTGTTTGCAACAATAATTACTGGAATTGAGAAGGCCGTTCTCTGACATGTTTCCTCCAATGGAGAACGGAAGCACAGCACTCTTGGGTTGCACAACCATATTCCTGTTCATTACCGAAATGAAACAGCTACCTACAAGAATTGTTTTATTGTGACTTTTTTACTAACGTGCAAAGCAAGAGGACAAAATAGTTCTCTTGGAGGACTCCTCCTGGAGTTTGCTCTCAGTGAGATCACTCCCCAGAGGCAGGGATGGCTATTTTTATACTGCCTACACAGAATTTAGGTAGAGAGAAACCATACAAATCTCCTTTGAATGTCCCTCTGGAGAAGTGTATCTCTAGACTAGTTAGGAGACTAGATGCCAAAATTCAACCAATGTTTTCCTGAAAGTGTCTCAGTCCAGGTCTGACTATCAAAAAAAGGACCAATGAACCTGGCTTACTGCTGCCACCACCACAGCCACATCTCCCTAGGAGCCACACCATCTCCTCAGCTCCACAGCCACTCAAGCATCTTCTCTCTCCATACATTCAAGTCAGCTCTCAGGAGCATCTTGCTCCCCAAGAGACAACCACAGCTGCAGCCCCTGGCCTTGTGTTCCCACCCCATAGCCAACAGATATTCTGCACAGCTCAGCATTGGGCACCTGAGATAACTCTCTGATGGTACATGTTACCCACAGCCAGCGCCTCTGTCGTCACCACACAGCAACATATTTCCTGAATGCCCTGGTGGTGGCATCACTCCTGGGGAGGCTGATGGTAAAATGCACGTGTGCTGGTGAGGAAGAGGCACTACTGTCTGGATAAAAAAAGAAAACTACAGTAAAGTTTAGAGAACTGTCTAAATCATCATGAACATAAGTAATTTGCAAGGCATGAAAAAAACTGAACCAGGGATCACAATTACTCCTGGCCCAGTCAGGACTTTATAATCTTACACTGATTCTGTATATATATCCTGGAAAAATGTTGTTAAATTACATCTATTTGGGGCATATTTAACAAACTGGGTTTACCACACTTTTTTTTTTTGTCCCTACAGCTTCATTTTCCCTTCAAAGAAGCAAATATTAATACTTTTAAAGCATCACATTTAGTAGCTTAAACTGAGGAACTGACAACCTTATGCAGTTTCTCTTAAGGGACTGCTGAGAGAAAAAAAAAAAATGCAGCTATCTTTATTTCTACTTTCACAACTTCTGTGGTCATCTGTTCACATTGATATGCTCACATAACAATTGTCTAGCAGAAAATTTACAGAATGCTCGCACCCATGTGTATTATAGAAAATCTATGCAAACTCCATTCTGGAAAAGGAGGATGTTATGATCATGTAATTCAAGAACAGAAGAAAACTAAGACCTCTACATTTCAGCCACAGAAACTAATTCAACCCCCTTTAACTATAGATCCAAATTATCAAGTTCACTATTTAAAAACACAGAAGGGGAGAAAAAAAAAAGAGAATTCACTCAAAAATTGTGCATTGTTCTCTGAAATCTGCAACAGATATATGGTAAAGGTATTAACAGCAAAAATGATTCCATTTTTCTTTGGTCTTGTTTAGACTTAAGTAGTGAATTGTTCCTTAGTGTACTTGGGTATAGATGTCAGGTATAGTTGGAGCCAAACTCACCCATCCTTATGTCTTACCCTTATAGATCCTGTATCATTTCCATCCTTCATCTTTCCATCTCTTGCGACCTCCTAGCAGTTTATTCAAGGGGTATAACCAGCACATTTCCATTTTAAAAACTGAAAACTAAGCAGTATAGAAGGCACAGTGAAAAACTATTTCTACAGATTATACAAAGCCCTTGACAATAGCTAATCAGTTAGTGTTCAGACACTTCTACTTAGCACATCCAGTGTATTGGTTTTCTTGATAGCTTCCACTCCTCCCCTGCAATTGTTTGTTCTCTTTTACTGTTGTGCCTTGTCATATGTCAAGATCGTAAGCTCTTTACAGCAGAGATGGTTTCATTATGCACACGGATGATGCTTAGAATAATAGGGTCTTGAACCCTATTTGGGATCCTTAGATGTTACTGCAATAAAGAACAATTATTATTATAATAAAATGAATTGGGTTGAGAATGGTTGGCACAGTATAAATGCGTGGAGGCAGTTAGAAAGAAAGACCCTTTTCCACTGTCAGGCTCAGAAGGCTTGTTCAGCCATTTTTTTAAATCGGTGCCTTGCTCTTTTTCCCCTTCAGAATACATAGATATAAGCTACTTACTTGTTTGTATTCTGAAAACAAAGCTGGTGCTAGTTAAAGGTGGAAAGACCACATGTGGATGTGGCTAGCAGATAAGCCAGGAAAGTATGCGATTTCCCATATTAATTTTATTTGTATGTCTTCTGAGTTGTTCTGTCTCTGAATGACAAAGAAAAATGCACCCACCAGTCTTACATTTTCTCTCATTCCATTTCACATTTAAATAATATATTTCCTTTAAGTGCTTTAGCTGTAATAGAAGCATGTCCTGATAAAACTATTTGGAGAGAAAATACAAAAAAGCTGCAAAGTAACCTTCAAAGCCACCATAAAAATCACAACAAAGGAATTAGAATTTAAAACATCAAAGTATCCCAGGTACTGTAATTGCTGAAATGGAGGGTACGGGGGAAGGAGGGAGGGGTTGCGTCTCCCACATTGTTATATTTTGGGGACTTGAAGATCCATGTAATTCAGCAGTAACCTAAGAATAAAGCAACTGTGTTTTAAAATACACAAATGTAAATAGGACATGTCGTTTTTATTGCTTTCTGTCTTTCAGCCATTATTTTTCTTATCATGTCATCCAGTGTTCATCTAAAGTCAGAAGAGCCTGTGCATGCCTCCATTCTTTTTCAGCTATTGTGATTTGCCTCTGTTTTCTTGTTTAAAGTAGAGCATGCAATTTGCTACCTAAGGTGATTCAAGTGCAGTGTGGAAGACTGAACACTCGGTGACCTTAGCACAGTGCCCTCTCACTGCAACGAATAATGCAGTTCCTTCCAATTGTCAAAAGAAGGCAATCACATTAAAATCTTAATCTTGCTCAAAAATTCTCCCTGGATAAAAGTATATAATTTGTACACTCCAATATATCTAGCTGTCAGACATGGATTTATTAGCTTCACCCAGGACCACTTTCCTGTTCTGCCATTTCTGTATCTTGCTTTAGTGATTAGAATTATTTCGTCATCTGCTTCTATTTTCAGCTTCAAAACTCCTGTCTGACATTTATCTAAAAAGCAGGATTCTGGCAAGAAAATGTAGCTGGAGACAGAACTCAGTTTCCTTTGGGAACTCTACCTCCAAAACATGATTTTTTCCCCCCTGCCTACAGCATTTCAGTTATATTAAATTCTTTACAGCACTGTTGTAATGGCTGTAAAAGTATTTTCCTGGTGAAAAGGGATAAATAAACATGCATAGAAAACAACTTCTATGATTTTCAGGCGGTAGGAAGCCTTCAAAATCTCAGCCTCTAGCAAAAATTTAGTTCTTGCGGGATGCAAGTTTCATGATAGTATGTAGCACTCACCAGTGAGAAGCTCCTCTGCCCTATATTTTGGACTTCTTTAGTTTTGTCAATACAAAATATTCACAAACCACATGCCTGGCTTAAAATCTCTCTCACTTTGGACTTACTTCATTTCTTTTCGATCAGCCATAATTTGGAATTCATCTTCACAATCACAGTAGTTAGAAGCTTGTTAAGTGACACCCACAGTCATTCTTTCCAGAATGTGGTACTACAAGCAAAACATAAAATGTCAAAACCCATGCTATAAAATCTACAGTTTTAGACAAAAATAGTCTAGAAGAAATTCAGGGGGTCATCTAGTTTATCCTATGCCATGGCAGCAGCAGCTTCAGTGATGTCCTATCTCATAGATTTTTGTCTCATCAGTTCTTAAAGATTTCCAGCTCTGTAGGTCCATATCCTCCCCAGAAAATCTATTGCAGTGCTTCACTATTTCTACCATTAAAAAGGTTTTTCTTAAATCCAGCCTGAATTTTCCTTGATACAAACTCATTGCTCTTCTCTCATCCACCAAGATTATTCTTTCCCTCTTCACAGCTGCCTTGAACTTATTTCACTGTGGCAGAGCCACTTTTCTTTCATGGACTACCCATGAATCATTGCACGCAAGATTAGGCCTCATAGATAGAGGCTGCTTTTGTGATGCCAAACTCTAGCATTTTCTGATAGTTACCTTGCCTTCCAATGACCCACTAAATCCCAGATTTCCACAGTAATGCATCTTTGCTAGGAAAGCTTTGTACTAATGTTAAACCAGCAGCAGCATAAAAACAGTTCCCTTTCCTCTCACTTCATAGGTTACTGTTGGTGGTGGAGGGGGTATTTCTGCAGAAGGAATTAAAGGAAGCAAATCTACCAGTAACACCCCATTTGCAGCCTAAAAAACACTGGTGGCTTTCAAGGTCTATTAAATTCCAAGGTAAATACCACCAACAACGATGTTATGAAAAATGTGCTCCCTGGTCAATCCACCATGAATTTTAAAATAAAACATTGAACAAAGATGATAAGAATGGAAAATTGCCTCCCTGCATCCAAGAGGTCTCTGTGCCTCCTCATTGCCTCCTCAAAAAATGAGAGGAACCCCACAAAGTATGCCAGTATCCAGTAACCATCAAGGCGGTGGGAGAGCAGAAGAGGACTGTAATCATTCATGCTAGACCAGGGCAGAGAAGCTAGAAAAGTTAGTTTTCCCCTCCAACGAAACTTTGATTTCCTGGAGCAGAGCGCAGACACTTGCAACTTGCTTTAACTGGAATTCAGAATATATTATGTGGGGAAAAGGACAGAGGTCATAAGCACCGTTGTGTTCTGAGTGGTGTTTGTTTGGGACGAGAATTTGCCATTCAGGTTCAAACTGAGGTTCAATGACAAGACCCTTATCTGACAGGTCAGGACACGAGCACATGCTGTTGCCATGACAAGAACCTTCTTATTTCAAAAATCAGTAAAGCTCATGGCCAGCCCAAATCTCCCTCTGCCCAAGCTGTACTATGCACATACCATGCTTAAAACTGCATTTGTGCTTAGCTATAAGGTTCCCTGGAATTTTTTTCCAGAACCAATTCAACACTCTTCAGCAGAATAAGCATAGCTGAATTTTACTCCAGTAGTGCAGACGAAGGAAGTAATTTTGTTCTTTTCACAGTGTGTGGAGGGAGGAGGGCAGAAAAAATTTATTTTGCAATGGATGTGGAGGTAGCACTGTAGGGGAGAAGTAAAGAGGTTGTTGAGCAACAGCCCTAGGACTAGGAGATCGGGACCAGGAAGGTCTCTGAGAGGCAACAGGTTTTGGATACTACGGTTGTAGGCAAATGTCTTTCTTTTCCCCATTGTTAGCCCTGTATAGCTTTATACAGTAAACTAGGCTTACTTCAGGCTCTGTGTTGCTCTTTTCCAGCTTACAAATCTCTTAGGAGCCCCATCAGTCCAGGGTCTGGGATCTCCACTCCCTTCTCCAGAACCCAGCATTCACCTTGCACCCCCCAGCAGCCATCCTCCTTTCGTTCCACACAGCGTCCTCACTTCCCAGGCTACCTCCCACACCATCTGCTCTTACTAATATAAGCCAACCTAGAAACGTGATATTCTGCAAGTGCAAAAATTAGGTCTGTGTGCCATGCTAATACCTCTCCAGCATTTAGTATAGAGGTTATAAGGACCTAGGTAGACCAGGTTTTGTGCTGGTCCACTCTTCTGGTGTATAAACATCCCATAATACTCCTAAGACTCACACTTTTTCGTGGGTGCACCAATAGGTCACCAGCTGTGGCTTTACTCTCTCAGTAAATGCAACATGCACACACCCATGGGGTAAAGACACAGCTGCCCTCATGTATTTAGCAGACTTTGATCTGAAAAACAACCAAAACCTCCCACAAATACAGACACAATTTAAAAATATGCTTTGGTACAGGGCACCACATGCAGCCAGAGGAAATCTAGGACTGACTGCTGGGTAAGGTAAACACAACTCGTTTATGGCACCTGATTTAAAAGGCTCTTCTTTTTTGGCAGTATGGGTGTGGGTTTGGATTCTCAGCTGGGAGAAATAGTCATCTGTGTGAGCAGAAGGGAGTGTGACAAGTTTAAACAATGTGAGCTTGAACTTCAGTCTGGTCTTTGCCTCCCACAACGCAGGCACACACTGTACGGCTTCTCATTAATTCCAATCATTTTCAACCAGGCCACAGCAGTCTTGAGTTATGTAACGAAACTTTTAACTGCTTTAAGAGTCGATTTATAATGCTGGCAATACTCAGCAGTATCAGTTGACACAATTTCCTAGGCTTTAATGGTTGTTTTTCTTTTTTTTTTTTTTCTTTCTAGCATTATGTTGTTTAATTTTCTTTAACTGTCTATTGTTTGCAATAAGGGAGAGAGCTTTTAAACTGGTGAGGGAATGTTCCACTTTTCTGGAACTCATCTCAGATGAGTGGAGACTGAAAGGTTGGTAAGCCTGAGGATTGTCAAGTCAGGAAAAGCTTTTACTGCCTTACATTAAATGACAGCAGAGAAGCAATCCTATGCTGGCAAAATGTCTTTGAAGTTGACACAAGGTTATAAGAAAAAGCAGATTCTAGACCCATTGCTTCACCTGTGAAAAAGTATCAGTCTGAGCAGTCTTATGGGGCACCAGTATTCTGCTGGCCTCGGGTCAGCACAGGGCCTGGTTCACCTAAGTCCAGCCTGACCTCTATTTCACCTGCTTAAGAGGAATTAACATGGCAGGCAGTCCTCATTTTGGCACTTGCAGAGAAATCACATTTCTAGATTGGCTTATATTAGTTTTGTCTTGCAATCCAACTAATCTGAACCTTTTAATGGAAATCTGATCGCTTTCTTACCTCTGGTTTTTGTTTGTTCAGTTTGGTTTCAAGTTCATTAATCTATTGCAACTGCTGAAGTCTTGGATGCAGACTTTGTATTGCACAAGGAGTGGTTAATGACATCCACTTAAGCAGTTATCATCCATCAATACCATTTAGCAAAGTCTTTCTTACCTTTTCCTCACAGAAACTCCATGTTTCTAGCAATCCATTGGTGCTCCTTCAGCAGCAAGAAAATTGGTACAAATAGGCAGTATTCTCTTCAGGTCTACGTTGGTTAGGCAAAAATGAGTAAAGACAGGAATTGTAAGTACTAAGTACGACTAAGAAATTCAGAAGTAGCAGGAACATTAATCTACTTTCTTCTTTATTTTATTACATTAACATCCCAACATAAATCTCCCAGGACATGATATTATAAATTGTTTTTTGAAGGCAGTTTTATCTCAAGGCTAATGGCATGAGAGCTTAATATTCCTTACTTACCAGTGATAAGGATTATAAACAACACTGGTGCTGCCTGTACCATTCCACACTCTTCCATTCACACAGAAACAGTAATGAATACATACTTTCCTCTCTCAGAACAGAGGAAAAGATTACTCACTGAAAAAGGTATACAAAAAAGGTATACAAAAAAAAAAAAAAAAAAAAAAAAAAAAAAATAAAAAAAAAAAAAAAAAAAAACACCCAAGAGCTGTGTGAAGGAGTTTAATTCAAATTAAATATTTAGCTTAAACTTATTTAACAGCTGGACTGATACAGTTCTTCTACAGTGATGTGGTGTACTAGAAAGTAGAATGACTGCCTGATACAAAAAATAAGGAGTTTAAGGCTGGAAATTAGGATAAATTCCAGTTATAATTTTAATCCTGGTAGACAATGTGCTATTGAATACACTTATTGATGTTTTTAAAAGCATTTTATGCTGAAGTTAAAGGAAGTTTAAAAGCTTAGATTTAATGATTTATTCTATTCTCCCTGTCAATGGAAAATGTATTGCTAGGTCTAGCTGCATCAGGTTGATAAAAAAGCACTAGTGCACATCTTGTAAGAGTCATCTGAACGTGCATAAGCCATAGCTGCATAAATAAGAATATGGTACATAGATCTGGCTATTCTTTTATTTCAATAAATATTTTTTTTAAATGAAGCTGAATAGGGTTACATTATCATTTGCATATCCAAATGTATTGAATGCCAGTACTTATCGTGCTTTCTGGAAAAGCACTGAACTCCTGAGAAGTGGTAGACACCCGTTGAAGTTGAAGTTGAAATAAGGAGCTGCATCAAAAAGAATCATGGGCCCAAAATCACCAATATTGGTTTAGTATTCTTCATTGTGACTAATTTTTCCTTATGTACATGCATTCGACCAGAAATTAGCTTCTCCAGACACACCTGAAAAAATATTTTTAAGCTATGATTGCTTCATATCTTGTAGTCTTTGGTACCTTTGAAAATTCTAACATTTTCATTTTTTATCTATGTAAAACACCACCAAGGGATAGTGCAGGGCAAAACAACATCTGACACTTCACTGATCTCTAGGGAACATCAGTAAAAACAATGGGTTCTGTGGGACACAACATTCACTGTGTTGTGTTTCCTACTTTGTTTTCCTCTCACTTCTGTAAATCCTCAGAACAGGACACAGCAGGTGTCACTCAGGGGTCCTTATACCACCACAAGACTCAGAATAACATTTATAACATTTGGAAATAATAAAGGTGCTAAAATAATGAAAACACACACACATATATATCAGCAGCTTAGTTTTCTGAAATGTAGAGATAACTCTTGTCTAGGCTTCCCTGCATATCCATTGGCAGCTCTGTTTTTTAGCCAAGCAAACAAATAATCCAAATTCAATTTTTGGAAGCTTATCACATGAAAGATCAGAGTACCTATGAGTACAACACCATGGGAAGAATAAAATCCTTCTCACACACACCCTCTGTTATAGGAAGCAGATGGGGGACGCTTCCCTGAGCAGAGCAGAGAGATGCTGCTGTGATATGACCTCTTGATGAGCTGTTATGTAGGAAAGCATTGAATACAGGATTGCTGCGTTAGTGAAGTGAGACTGTACCACAGTTATTGCCACATAAGAACTAGTTACCACTGAAATGTGGCAAGGCCAAACAGCTGAATTGTTGGAAGGGTTTTGAAGCTTTCACAGTTCTACACAGGTACCTGCATCTGGGCTAGCTGTTTTAAATCTAATTTTGATGGGTTTACATGTTTTATTGTTGGCTATAGTATAGATAATCTCTTCAGATGAGTTTTGGAGAGTGTACTGAATTTCTAAGCCTTGGAAGAAGACACACATGGATATTGAGTATCCATGCATTAAAGAGTCAAGATAGAGCAATATTAAAATCTTACTCCTTCCTTCATCTTTCCTGTCCTCCTCCTCACAGGTTCTTCTGAAAGTTTTCTCAGGAGGGTCTTAAACAAATCCAACATCACTTGCTGTGTTACTCAGTGAAACCACTTACCATCTCTTTTGTTGGCCTGGGATTATTTTGGCTAGAGATGCTGGATGGCATCTCATCTGCTGTAAAGCAAAAAGAGCTCTATCCCTTGGCAACACCAAAATCCTCACTCCAGTCATTGCCCACCTCAGTACAAATCACTATGCTGCATTTTGGGCTTTATGTCTGCTTTTTCATGGACCAACTTGGTATGTCTTTCCAAAGCCCCTTCCAGACATTTTCTATATGTCCACTTTCCAAGCATGACTTCCTAAGAAACATGCACAGACATTATTTTCTTGAGGACTTCAGTTCCTGTTTCTTTTAGGAATATCCTATAAATAGTTGCCTTAAGTTATGTAAATACTGGTTAAATGAGAAAATACCTGCAAATGCTGCTCAAGAATATGCAGCAATGCTCTTGTACACATCAAATGGCTTCTATCCTGCCATTTTATGCATCGCCTTCAGTCTCAAGAACCACAATCTGCTGCTATTTTCACTTTGGGCTGATCCAGAAATTTCATACAGACTATGCTGTATGAAAGGGCTCCTCCAATCTCCAAGTGGTCTACATTCAGGTACAGCAAAGGAATTCAGACTTTCGTTGGAGTAACCTTACTGGTAATTTTCTTTCAAATTACTAATCTGAAAACTCTTAAGGTTTGAATACTATTATCCAATCTGTGCAGAGAGGGACACTCAGGTTCACAATGTGTAAAAGAACCCAACACCAGCAGTTCCTATGTCTACGTCAGAAAGAGCAGCTCCTATGTCTATATCAGAGAGGCACTTCTGGCTTCCTACAGTTTCACTATTGCATTAAATATCATAGCAACTAGATGTAAATATTCTGAAGGGCATAATCTGGCATGGAGCAGGAGATTTCCAGTTTTTCCTCATTACATACTTCACACACATAAACACCCGAGTATGTGGATACATAGACTGTTATCTTTTGAAACCGATAAAAGTCAGCCACTGAGAAAATGTACTAACATCCATCAAAGGCAGAGCTGTTCAAGATCTGTGAAGCTCACCATGAACTGCAGTACACAATGAAGAAAAACTCACCCCGCAGAACTCATGAACCATATAATCTAGCATGTGAAAGCTGCAAGCACCAGATTTTGAACAAAATGGCATTTCACAGGGAAAGTTTGAGTTTGAACACTTCTTACAAAGCAAAAAAAAAATAAAAGTCACAGAAACTAATAGCATTAGTCAAGCTACATGTGGGAAGGGCAAAATGTTATGTAGTAAATTATCTGACTCCTTTTGTCCATGCAGAGGCATTCAAAGATGACACAGTCTGCAGGTCCAGACCACCTTAGACACAAAAAAAAACAGTGAAAGAATAACTCAGTGAAACAACAAACCCATGATGATTGGCTGGCATTAGTGATTTATCACAGTTAGCTACTGGACACTAGGTTTGCACTCTGCCTTGGGCATCAGTTAATGTCATATTTCTAAGCTGCAGAGTTCCTTGCACAGTCAGAAGCTGGAAATTATAGAAAACAAGGATCAACACTGAGTGACTCCTTGGCAGTCTAAAAGAGCTTGTCTAAAAGTATCCAGGAAAAGAGCAGAAAAGCCAGGTCTCCAGCATATTAACTTCCAGAATTTATAAAAAGTTGTTCCTGTGGACATCTGTGATAAGGCACAACCACTTTACAACAATTCTGAGAAACCAAACAGATGGACAAGTCCCTGTAGATGCCTGGACCCCTATAGCGTTCTGCAGGTTCATTTAATCAAATTACTGGTCCCTGTCAGTACCACTTTACAGGAGGTGTCATGTCTTTAGTTCAATCCTTTTTCCAACCCTGACCACAATAGTAAAGTTGCATGAAGATCCTGAACAGCATTTACCTTTGATTAGATTTCCAATCAGGAAGCTGGTGGAGTCACCAAGAGACACGGAGTTGCTGATACTCCTAAATTCTACAATCTACAGAAATGCAAAATCATGGAGGAATTACTCTGATATTATGTTTTATATAGCTACTTTATATACTCTAAGCCAGAATGGTGAACCAGATCAAGCCATAAACACAAGATTTTTACTTTGCATATGCCAAATTGTATAAATGACAGACACAATCTCAAGTGCAAGCTAAAATAGTTATACAGTTAATCTTGTTTACATTAGCTGTAAAATAGAATATCCCAGAAAATTCTTGTAGTTCCTGAAATCTGCAAAAATACATCTTCACAAGATTTTCCTTATGTCATGGGGAACCAAGGAAGATATTGCACAAGATGTGTTTGCCTTTTTGACTCCTTTCTGGACCATGGTCTTCTGCACTCACAAAATGTGATAAAGTTCTTCATACTATGCCATTTCATTGATAAAAAACAGTTCCAGTTACAAAAAGTAAGTCTCGATGACCCTAATAGAAGAGCTTTCTCTTTCAGTCATTCCTTGTACCACAGAAAGGAAGACATCTGGGCCACCACAGCCAAACAAATAATTTGATCTGATGGATGAGAAAGTTCAAAGGAAAATGCACAGAATCAGCAGAATGTACAGTCCCAATAGCGCAGCTTCTCAGTACAGAGAAGAACTTTAGATTAAAAACATGTAAATCTTCCATGCATTTATAGAAATAAGAATATCTTTTATACCACATCAGAAATAGCTATTAATTGTTATAATGGCATAATTTACATTTCACTAGTGTTTCATGTATATAGTTATAATCGTTTAAGAACTGCTGCTAGTATGTTAGCAACAATATATTGTTCTGCAGTCACATAACTATGAGATATAGCTGATATATATATAGATAGATAGATATGAGATATAGATAGATAGATAGATAGATTCAGAACACAGATAATAGCTACCTTTTCAGTTGTGCTATAAGCTGATGTCTAACAAGAGCAGATGCCATCTCCTAAACACTTTTGTATTTTGCACACACAGAGCTCAGATACTTTGGACCTAGACAGAGAAGCTAACGTTTTACAGTGCCTTGTAGATTCATCAAAAACAAACCCAAATTACCTTCTGGTTTTTTATGCAGTTAAGCTGGACTCCAAACATGTAAGAGGTATTGCAGAAGCAAATGATCCTCAGGCTCTCCCTGCTCCCAAGGATGATCTTGCTCTAGCTGCTTGTGTGGTGACTAACCATGATGAACATACGGTGAGCAGAAGATGGCTGTAAATGAAACCATTCTGCGCTTTGTAGCCACTTAGCACTCTCTGGGCCACATTTTCTTCACTTTCTGAAGATCACTATCACATGATTTCCATCACCATCTACAGAAGCTGAGGAAAGTTCATCTTTGCATCCACCACATGCTACTGATGCTAAGCACAGACAACAAAGAATAGTAAGCAAAAGAAGAGTACCAAAGAAGATTTTTTTTATGTCTCCTATTATGTCTGTGTGACAGGCCAGCCAAATTTCATTAAACGGATAAGCCCCTATGGAAGATCAAGAAATACCCTTGGGAATGGATAGTCACAACACCAGCAACTGAGCAGTTTCTTCAAAATTTAATGATTTAAAAACCCAAGAAATTATCCTTACAAGTGTAGAACTAAAACTCTTAATTTAAATAAAATCTGCCTCCTACTAGGGAGGAAATGAAACAGAAGCAAAGATAAAAGATTAGCAGGAAAGTTGAGACTGAAGCAAAAAAAACTGAAGGACAGTGGAAGCACATATACATCCATCCGGAGTTGAAGAGGTCAGGAAAAACACATTATTCCATTAACATCAAAGTCATTAGAGTATGAGATAACTGTTTGTTACATTATCCTAGAGAACAGCAGACAGCAAGTTTGTACTCCCGTGTACTTCATTCCATATTTTTCTGAAAAATTCAAATTAAATATACTCTAAATTAATTGCTGAGCAGAAATTAGTCTTTTTAAGATTTAAAATTATAGCCATGCCTGTGTAATTTGATCCATGATTTCTTTGTATATTTTACTCTGAAGAACCATGTTTTAGAAAATCTTCTGCTGTTTGAGAAGATGATTTGAGGTATGTGACTAAATCACTTTCTGTGCTCTGATGGCTGTGCCATGTTTTTTTAATTTTTGACTATCATACTAGGCTGTGGTAAAAGTAGTGCCAAAGTACAGTTCTAGTTCACAAAATAAAGTATTACAATAGCCTAGTGAATATTCTCATATGGAGCTGAAGAAATGCAAACTAGAGCTCCTGTTAATGTGTTTTAGCATTCTGAACTCCTAACTTCATCCTCTAGTACAAATGTACATATTTTTCCTCCTACATTAATGAAATTTTATAGCAGTAGTATGGTAACTCCAGGTGGTGTGGTTGTCATGAGATAATCACTCCCCTAGAGGATGCCTCTTAAGATCCCAGAGGTGATGATAACCAGGTCCCCGCTCATGCCTTATTGCTTATATATATGCTGATGGCAGCAACTAGAAAGAATTGTTAAACATGAAGAGCATGCAGAATTAATCTGCACTGTCCATTTGTTAATTATAAAGGCAATGAATGCTGCCAGTGAGCACCATCTACACTTTTACATTGTCATCATAATTAAAAAGTTTCAGTATGTGGTTTTGTGTTGCAACAACATCCATCAAAGTCCAGTTCATGACATGTGCAGCAGAAGCAATATGTTCCGCATAGGTTATTTCTGGAACTGTATATTACTTACTGTAATAGAGCCCTGTCATGTTACCTCTATTGCACCAAACATACTTGCCCTGGTTGCAGTGGCTTATTCCATTTCCTGGCTCAGACCCTCTCAAGCATGCACCAGCTGAAATTGTTGGGGAAAAAAAAAATAGTAGAATTTATATAATATTCTGCAGAAGAATATTTGTTTGCTTGTTTTTATGCACTGCGAGGCTGATTTTTGTTTCTGCCCTGGCCCATGGATATCCATGAATATGCTGCTAGGAATAGGGAAACATTGCTACATAAGTGGGCCAGAGAAAGGCCACTAATAAGGATTCAACGGTAGTGGAAACTCTGTGTAAGTTAATACTTCAAGTACAAAGCTAAAAAGCAGAAGAGGTGGATGATGGCTTGGGATACTTATGCTTGTAGTGCAAAGCCTGTGACAGCAGGTAAGGGCAGTGTAGAACAGTCTACAGTGCTGTCAGTTGTGGCTCACTCGAGCCTCAGCCACAGGCACTTTTCCAGCACCATTAAGATATGAGCAGCCACATCTTTACTCTCATCTGCAATACACTTTCACAAGAAAACAGCTCAGAAGTTTTCCACTGAAGTAGAAGAAAATTACAGAAACTCAGGCTTCCAAAGAGTTAATTATTTATAAAACAGATCAGGCACGCAGGGGAAAAAAAATTTAAAACCATTCCTCCTTTACAAAACTACAATGGTAACGTATGAATGTGGAGGGAGGGAAAGAAGTGGGACGTTTAATATCCATTTTACATCAATGCCCCTCTTGTTTACTCTTTGTAAAAATGTAGACAAGATGTCTGCTCTTCATTTTTTAATGTCTAGCAAATCATGCTTTTTGAGACCTTGTCGTTTGCCAAAGAAAAACAAGAAAAGTTGAAAAACAGCAGTGCCTTGACAATAATACCTGCTTTTGATTTTCTATTCAGGTACTGTGGCATAAAGCAGAAAACAAATAATGGGTCATCTTTGAGGTTAGCAGAAAGAAAAAACAATCTACGCAGGGAACTTTACATAAAGATGACCGTATCCCTAAAAGACACTAACTATGTATTGTGGATAGTACACAGGTTTTTGGTGTTTATGAGAGAAAACCCCCCATAACATTTGCAGAATTTGGTTTCCTTCCCAGAATTTAACTAACTATATAGAATTAATATACTGCCCTGGTGCATTGCAGAAATCACTCACAGTTACAGCCAAGTGCACAATGTTCTATTACAAAAGCATTTAAATGAGGCTAGTTTCAAAATATATAGCAGAATCTCTTTTTGGCCTGGTTTGTGCCATGGGATACCTGTCAGAAATCAATATCCTCTCTTCATATGTCTCCATTTCTCTAGGTATAACTTTGCACGTGCTGTCATTCAGTTGTACAGTTGTGCTTTTAAATAGTAGGGACTAGTATATATATCTAGAGTACAGAAACATACAGCATTCACATACAAACCAAAATACTCGTTGCCAATGACAAAGGTGCTGTATGCTCATTAAAGGATGTTACAAAAGTGCAAATGAGGATGAAGACTTCATTAAAGTAAGGAGGAACAGAGGAACAGAGGGAATAGATTCATTTGGGCTGTTGACCCATGTGTTTCTGAATTGCCAGGTGAGGGAATTCAGAAACAAATGGGAACCAGATACAACCTCACCTGGAAAATTTGCTCCTGAGAAAACACTGAACACTGACATTAAAAAAAAAAATTCAAAAATGTAATGAAAATACATTACTACACACTCCCAGTGAATGAGAAATACATTGACTTTGAAAAACTGTGGACATGGAATAGGATCAGAATACCAGGGTTTGTCTGGTTTCTCAAGCAACTGGAATAATGGATGTGACCAAAACTAAAAGGCAAGCCAATGTCAAGATTACTGAAACCTCAGGCTGTGGCAGCTAATAAGTGTCACGGCTTTTTCCTAGAACCTGAGCTCAGCTAACACAGCCACTGCAATATGTAGAAAAGATTCTCCACTCTCCAAACGGGGTAGGGGTTTCTGATTTGTAAAACTTATTTTCAAAACTGTGCTGCAGAAACAATGCCAGATGGCCTGGACCAACTAAGCTGTATGAAGGATTTAACTCAGTACAAAAGGCTGAGTTATCATGCCTGTCCCCACGTCTCAGCACCAATTAATTTCCTGGTAGAGAGTGAGCTATGATCTAAGCATTGTCTGTTTCCTGGTTTTGCATATGGGAAGCATCCTTACTGCATGCTGAAATCACAGTTAACACACTATCTCCCAAGCAGGTCACATTCTGCGCATAGGGTCCCTTAGTTTGTGCAATGCCTTAGATTGTCTAGTTTGAGATAGGGAGAAAAATGCAGAGGCAGAAGCTTCTTTTTTTTTTTCCTCTTTCAAACCCAAAAGATAGTGAAATAACAGTGCCTGCATTCAGGAGATCTCAAAATCCTATCTGTGCAACTTCCTTTACATATAAATGTCCCTGCAGGAGACTAAATAATAATAGCCTCATCCCCTCAGCGCAAAGGCACTTTTATAGTATACTTAAATACTGGGAGCTTTCCTATTTTCTGCAATGCTTTTTAAGTACACTCTCCTTTATTTAACCAAAAGGCACATACATACAACACCAACAGCAGTGAACAGCACAGCTATTTTTCACTGAGAAAGCTTTTTGCACTTTTTCATAATCCTTCCTTTAAAGGGACAGAGGAAGGAATAAACAGATTGTTTACTAATTAGACAACCTCTTATTTTGAGGGCTTCAACTCACTGCATTGCTATACATCTTTATACTGAAAAAAATAACACTTTTATCCAAGACTTTTAGAAGTTTTGACCAAACTTGGGGGTTCACTGAAACTTGATCTCTCACTTTCACTTGAAATTCATGTGATGCATTTACTCAGAAGAACATCAGGTTAAAATTGCTTGAACCTTGCTTAAAATTGCTTTAACAATATTCTCAAATCCACCCCCTTTTCTGCCTAAGATTTTATTTTTCTTTTCCTTCTAGTCAGTCCTCTTTGTGTTACTAAAGTTCATTAGCCTGATTTTCAACTGGTTAAAAGTTAAAGATTTGGAAAAGAAGTTCCATTGTCTGTCCATGTTAATAAACACCCTTTCTTTTCATCTAATCTATAAAGTCAACACTGTACTGCCAAAATACTGAATCTCAACTAGTAGTTTCAACTACTCATTTTAAATTATTACTTCTGTAGGATAATTTTGAACATTTTATAACCACATTTCAGTGGGATTTTTGATTCACACAATGGGAAAAATGCAAAACTGAAATTTGACAAATTTAATTTATAGAATCATAGAATGTCTGGGCTGGAAGGGACCTCCAAAGGTCATCTAGTCCAACCCCTCTGCCATCTCCATAGGGACATCTCCAACTAGATCAAGCAATTCAGAGCCTCATCCAGCCTGATCTTGAATGTTTCCAGGGATGGGGCCTTATAAACAGCAGAACCTTGTCTGCTTTAAAATCTTAGCTTTTAACTTTTAGTGCTATTTATCTCCTTGTTAGGTTCATATTTCTTTCAAGACAGACAATCCATCTGGGGAGTGAGATTTCTAAATACCACATCTTTGGAGATGAGACATTTTAGGAGGAAAGTATGGTCACATGTATAATGCATTTCTAATAGTAATAGCATGAAAGTTATATAATAGACTACGATCCACTGTCAGGAGTGCCATAGGACTGCATCTGAAAAGTCCACAAATCTTTAAAGAGAATGAGAGGAAGAAACTGAAAGAAAAGGAAAGGAGGGATGGAGGGAGAAAGGGAGCAAGGAAGGGAGGGAAAAGAAAAAAAGGGGGAAGGGAGAAGGGGGAAGGGGAGGAGGAAGGGGATGAAGAGTGTAATGAAGAAAGGAAAAAGAAAGCAAGAAGGGAGAGGAAGAGGGAGAGAATACTGCCTTTTCTGGAAGATAGCAGGAAGGCATCCTTTCATTACCATATTTCAGTGACAATTAAAAGTATTTGTAGATAATGGATGGCTTAAAGGGCCAATAAAACACCACAGAGTTTATATCCAGACAAACAGTGATATTGGAGTGGTTACTGACTGTAATTCAGTCTGACAACTCTTCAGAGGCATGTATGAAATTTTCCTTTGTAGCTCAGGCTGTCCCTCCTCATAGGAGCTAACATCCCCCTCGTCAGTGAGATCTGTACAGAGAAGTAGTAAATTGGTGTTACACAGCTCTTGCCCCTCCTTATTAGTCACAGGAGCTGCTGGGGAGCAGAGCTATTAATTTTGCCTACTAAGTACAAGCTATAATCAATTGAAGGTTAAAGGAGAGAGAATGTGAAGCGAAGAAACTCATTATCTTCCCTACATGAGACTTTCATCCCCTCAGCTGGAGTAGAACTGTACAAACATTTGGTTTTACTTTTGGGACAATGGAGGGACATCAACAAATGGTTGCTTCTAGTCCAGATCTCCTGTTAAAGGCAAAAAATGTCTACTCTGTTGGCAGCAGTTCTGTTTAGGGAGACCTTTCCCTATCTCCTGCTCTTTCTCTCAATCTCTTCACTTTTTTTCCCCTCCTCTTCATCCCAACAGAGGGTCTGACCCTTCAAAGCAGTTGGAAGACTAAATTGGTTCTTATCTGGCTGCACTCTGTTGTTGCTAAATAAACTAATTAGTTAACACTCTAAATTATAGGGAAACTGGTCAACTTTTACTAGTCTCACCAGGAACATATTTTGATGTTTGGCACAGATCCCAGGCCTCTAACCTCCTTTTTCCCACTGTGGTCTAATCTCCCTTTATTCTCCTTACAATGCAAGGAATTTCATTCAGGTGAACAAAGTGGTGTCTAATGACCTCTCCTTGGAATCTCATTACTCTTACAAATCCTCCAAAAGAATGTAGAAAAGCCCACTGTTCACATATTTTGTGAATTGTTTTGCCCAACGAAAAGCCTGCCTCTTGGCTGGTATTAGAAAGGACTTCAGGAAGGACTTCTCCAAGCTAGACATCTTGAATAGGGTTCAGTCGCACAAGCATAGCTGCCAAGAATCATTTTAAGCACGCACAGGGGAACCTGCCCAGCCTCCAGCCAGGGTAATACGGGGCTTCCTTAACTGCACGCTATAGATAGCACTCTCATGGAGATGTCTCAGAGACCCTATCATGTCTGAAATTCACTCAGCACTTAACATCTATAGAACCCAATTAAATGAGCACTTTGCTGTGATATGAACGTAACTGGAACCAGGAATTGAAAATGAATGCAGGAGATAGGCCAGGGAAAGGAAGTTCCTCAAAATGGCAATAGCAGGCAGTGAGAAAGATGGTGTTAGGTCAAGCCTTGGAATCACAGAAGTGTTTCAGCAGAAGAGAATCAAACAACATGTGTGTGCAAAAAGGTAGGTGTCATGACCAGACTGGCAAGCACAAAATAATTTCTATACTGATCTGTGTATGTTAGGAGAACCTACTCACTATATGCATGCATGCATAAATATGCTTGATTTCAATGTCAAATCTTGAGTCATCTTGGGCTATGTCTAAACAGAGAAACCCTGAAGTTCTGATTCTCTTATAGAAATGTGGCTGAATTTTCCGTGTCTTTCTTCTGGCTCACATACTCAGATTTTCCTTCTGTGAAAATGAGATGATACGTGTTATTGGTCTTGTCCTTATGTGGCTTTGAGAGGTAAACCCAGAGCAGATGGGATTGTCACACCAGCTTGCAGTCTGGTACACACTCCGATTCTATATTTGGTACAACCAGCACAGCATATGTTCATTCAGTTACACACCAGAAAACTTATCATGAGGGCCAGAGCTCCACCACTTTTGCAGTCATTCAGCCAAAAAATGCTCACTGTTTTGTATCTGCCTAGAATACTGTCATGGTTATTTTCCGTAGTTCATAGGGGAAAAAAAAATGGTCCTCACCTCATGATAGCAGTAAGTAAGACAGTGACAGTTTATCTCTAGAATTATATGCCAGAAAAATATGGTTTCTAAACTTTTTAGATAAAATACATAGTAACTTTTTACTATTATTTCATTGCTATTTTTTTCAAAATTAAAATCAAACAATCAAAGATGTTTATTACTGCCATCAGGTCATGATTTCAGAGAGATGCTAAATTTCATGTCTCAATTACAAAACAAATTCTTATTAAATAGTTTCTCTACATTCATTACAGTTCTGAACCATAATGTGCCAAAGCCCTTCAGACTTGTGGGAGTATAAAATTTAAACAAGTTTCCCCTTGTTTTGAAAAGACAATACGTAAATTCTGTCTCCATTGTAATTACTAGTAATTTTGTTAATGGCTTCAGAAGGTTAGGGCCTGGTTCTAGGATATGACTTATCCATGAAAAAAACAGTTGTTCAGTAGATGTCAATTATCAATAAGCTACATGAAAAATGACTAACTAAAGAGCTAAAACTGGACAAAATCTGCAAGGCACCTTTATCTGCCTCTCATTTTGGCTGGCTAGCCAAATAGGACATCTTGCCCAGCTTGGTGATCACTGCTCAGTGAATGGGTGCCACTTGGTGAGCATCAAGGGAGAGACATCACAGTAGAAGTAAGTGGTAGAGATCCAGCTCAGACCCATCGAATTTTATCAACGCAGGTGCAACACTGCATTGTTCAGGGTGTAAATATGATTTGCTATGATTTGTATTCAGAGTCATATTTATAACCTTTAGCACTGGGACTAAGGTCACAAGCTGAATCAGCTCTGTAACAAAGCACAAACTCATGGCTAGTGAGGAAGGTAATACTCTGGCTCAGTGTAGCACATCAGAACCAGGTGAATGCAAGTAGTCCCTGCCTTGTACTCCTCCATCTTCCAGGCCACAGCATTCAGCACAGCTCTGGTTTTGCTGCACAACACTGGTTTCTGCTCTGAGCTTGGGCACTCTCTACTAAGTGCACAAGTTATTTGCTTGAGCTCTGCATAGAATATAATTATCTTTGTTTTGGTGTTCATCCTAAAGCAATAACCCTCACAGAACAGGGAGCACGATTCAAAAGCATTTGCTGCATTACCTTCCTGATTATTTCAGGACCATATGGCCATAGTATTTGACTGGCTCCAGTCTATAGGACTTACAAGATCTGATCCTGTGCCTTGTTGTAGTGCTTAACAGTACTTAACCTGAACTCCCTCTGGAAACATGCCACTTCATTTGCATTAATCAATTTTGCCAGCCCGGATCTCTATCAAAGTTTTGCCTCTTCTTTCTTTTCTCATTGTGTCGCTCTACCTCTAGATTTCCCACCTTCCCTTTTTCTACCTCACTTCTCTAGCCCCTGTGCCACCCCCGTTACCTCCCTGCTTTTCCATTATATTATCCTTAACCTTTCTTGGAATCAAAGAGACAGCCAGGCACTCTTGTTCTGTGTGTGCTGCAGATACCTGATCAGCTGTAACTGTGCCAGAGACAATAAGCCCCCAGATCAGGCATTTGCGTCGTGCTTCCCAAGAAGTGGGTGGGCAAGCCATTTGCTTTATTTGCAGTGTTATCCATCCCTTTCCCCTCCCCTTCCTTTTCCTCACACTCCCTTTACTCCTGCAAGAAAGCAGACTATGTAACCACCCCATGGTACTGATCTGGCCCTGGAACAAGCAACAAGCGACTGCTGAAAACAATAGCCCTGTAAGTAATTAAGATGGCATTTGAGATAGTGCAAGTGTCAGCTCCATTACAGAGCAACTGTCTGGTTGACCCTCCTCTTGTTAAGCATTTCTTCTGCCCTTCCTTGTGTCCTAGTACTGTGTCCTAATGTTTCAGGTGGTAATGAGTTTGCACAGCTCTCAAATACAGCAAGTCTAATGCAACAACTATAGATAGATTATTTTCATTAAAAGAGCACTGAAAGCAGCCTCAGGATTCCAGAGAGAACAGATTACAGCATTTCACAACTTCCAAGAATTTTTCTAAATATTTAGTATTAGGCTGTGATATCATACCACTAATTTTTTGACATATTCCCTACTGATCTTTTTAGGGAGATGCTTTTTTTTTTTTTTTTTTAAAAAAAAGGGGCATAGCATGGCTTAAACTGCTTACTTTGAGCTTGAGAATTCTTGGCAATAATGCAAAAGAACTTAAAGACAACTTTACATGATTTCCATTTAGTCATATGACATCTACAAACAGATTAATTCCCACTAGCTGTGCATCTATGTATTATGATGGTCTGGGGGTTGAATATGCAGGAAGTAAACTGTTCAAAAGAATTTCAGTTCCACATCTTAGAAACAAGTATAGTGATGCTTCTCTTCACAAATTTCATCTTAGTATCAAACATTTTCAATTTTCTGTCTCAGCACAAGGATTTCTAACTTCCAAACCTTAATGGACCCTGGGAAACCTTGATATTAGCACCAATTTTCTGAAATTATCTCTTCTAATTATATTGCTGCATAGAATCCACCCAGAAGTGTAAAACAAGTCAGAAATTCCACATTAATGTGCAGTATTTTCCACATGTAGACCAACAGATCAAATAAGAGGTTGTTGCAATTTAAACTGGTGTTGTTACCACTTGTTCAGATGTCGGCACTTTGTTCAGCTACATGCTAGTGAGCATCAGTGGTGTCTTCTTTACTTAGTGATGATTAAATCCAGTGTGTATTTACTATTCATATGTGTAAGCAAGTGATGCAAAATATAAACCAGTGGCAGTTCAGAGTCCTAGCCTTTGCCAGAAATCTATGTTTGCTACTTTCTTCATAAGAAAACAGTCAGCAAACAGATCTCCAATCAGTGTTTTATATAAAATGAACACACAAACTTAACTGTGATGGAAAGTTATTTTTTTTTCAAAGGCTTTTTTTTTCTTTTAAGATGTTTCTTGTACATTCATGAAGATGAAACTGTGCTACCTACACCCCACTTTTCTTAACTTTCTTTACCCCAATCCATCTCACCAATAAAAAAATCCTTTATGTTTCAGTACTGTTTTACATTTCAGAAACCAATGCAATTTTGAAATCAGTTGTGTTACTTGCTTTTTCAGGCTTGTTCTTTTTCCTTAAAAGCTGATCTTAAAAATCACTTGGCCATCAGCCAAAACATTTTTTAACATTATGATTATGTAGGTGTTTCACAAGCCTTTAAGTACATTTTTGAGGTTTGCTATTAAACTAATCTCTTAGTAAGAAAATGTGGAATACTAATGGAAGCATTTTGGAATTGTAAATAAACATGTTTGGGGCAATCTAGATGAAGAGCTGAACAATAAAGATGGTTATAAAAATCTAATTAACATTTTAACTGTAAAAAGCTTGCTGCTTTGATACCACAAGAGAATAGTCTCAGACAGTAGATAAAATTAAATATTCCCATGTGGGTTTCCAGCAGATGAAACACTGCTATCAATATTTAATGGAATGTGTCAGAATTTACCATCATTTGAAAGACTGCAAATAGAGGTTACCATAGAAATCACCTTGACAGAATACTGCACAAAATGCAACACAAACTACCCCTGCAGCATCCTCAAAGGAGTTAGTAAGATCTTCGTCTCTTACCTTTTCATGTGTTCTCTTGAAAGGAAGGAGAAAAGATGTCTGTGTATGAATATGTGTAAATTTACATTACAAAGTTATTAACTAATAATGTTAAATAACAGAAATAAAGCCCCAAATATATTCCAAACACTTTCACATCACAGATACCTGAGCTCAGTTCAATGCAGCAGACCAAATAATAGCAGTGAATGGGTTGGTAAAATGTCTCCATATGAAACACCTTATTTTGTAAGCCACATAACAAAATTCTCACATGGGTTTTGATAGCAAATGTTTGCAAACGTTCTCTCTTAAGAAAGAAATCCCTGTTACCAACTATCAGCTTCTCTTTACATTGCCTAAATCCATGTATGTCCACAAAACACAAAATTCGGGTAGTTCTCAGGATAAACTTTGTGGTTTCCATGTTTTTCTTCTACAAGAACCTGTATCTTCCTAAATGTCTATCTTCACAAAAAGCTATTTATAATACAGACACACACACAAAAAAATTGCAATTCAAGAAGCAACTATATGTCTATCTAATCAATTTTACAATGCCTGTATACAGAAGATATAATCCTTCCTAAACGACCACATTCTCTTTTGAAATATTTTATAGCCCTTGCCAGGTAACTTGAACTGGTGCTCCTGAACACCTTTAGACTGCTACAGTCCCTTCAGCTTCTCAGAAACAATAATATTTTTAAAGCAGCTAAGTACTTCTTGACTGCTGAAGAGCATAAGTTGATCCAAACTCCTTCATGATCAGAAAAAAAATATATATTTAATTACTTGTCTTTCAAAAGTGAGTGAGAGAGCCTGAAAGTGATTTGTGATGATAAATCTGCCTCCTCTGTGAATTATTCTGAAGTAGTTTAGAAAACATCAATGTCAAATGCAAACAGAATCTTATCTTCTATCACACCACAGAGCCTTATCTTGTTGTATTTTTGTTATTCATACATGAAGTAGGCACTGTATGTTACTACTTAGTAAAGAGAGATATGCAGATCTTGATAATGTGCAACATCCTTATACTAAAAATGCCTGAAATCTGATGTTTTCTGTTTGCATTTTGGAGGTTCTGTATGCATTCAGGTGGTACAGTAAAGCGCACTTCATTACAGTGATTTTTTTAAAATAATTTTTTAAGATGCAACAGTAACCCATATGCAAAATGGCCTCATTTCTCATCTACAAAAAAGTCTGCACCAATATGTTGTCTACCTTTTCATGACACTTCAGCCAAAGGAGAAATTGGTTCAAGCCTTGAATGATGTCCTCATCGCCAAGCTACAGACTTAACAATGACCATCCTCCTTATTGAAATTGGGCCATTATGTATCAAGGTCTGGAAATGTATGAAGACGAGAAGAAAGGAAAGAGCAAGCCTGCTTCTAAGAGGCAGGGAACATTGCCCCATTGTTTGAGTCTCTGGTGTTCTCCAAAAGTTCTCCAAGACTACAGTCACTTCAATTTCAACTGTGACAAGCATGAATCAAGTATCTAGGCAGAAGATTTTCCTGAAATAATTTCCTGAAAATACTCAGGATTTGTTCCTTCAAGACAGTGGATCTTAATAGAACCTAGTAGGCTTTCTGTCTGAATATACTTCAGAGCCTCGTCCCCATATTCTGCTTCATTGCATGTCACACACTGCAACAGAGGCTAACCAGCTGCTTATTTTCCTCTTGGAGGACTGCACATAGTGCGAACGATACAGCAATACATAGCAAGAATGACAGCAGATCCTGGATTGTCACACATCTGAGCTTAACCAGCTTATTGATAATTTTGTCCTTCACGGCTTTTGAAGGCAAAAGGAATGTCTCCTCTGATTTGACTGACTTAAATTGCCAGGCCTTTCACTAATATTTTGCTGTCTAAACTCTTCTAAAACCCTTGTGACTGGTTAAGGAACAACCCATTACTACCACTGCAGACTGCCAAGTTACTATTGGATGCTACTGACACAGTGGAAATACAAATTTGTATTCGGAAATACAAATGTTCTTTCAATCTCAGATATATGAATCTTTTATAAAAATCTGACCTACATTAGGGGTTTGTGCAACTCTGTTAAACAGAATTACCTGATTCTTTATGCAGTAATGAAACAAGAATGCTTTCTGAACTTCATAGAAGCTTCACATACTGCTCCTGTGGTCACCTTTGGTAGTCAGCCTGGCCCAAAGAGCTGATGTGGTGTGTAAAACAAAAGACCTTTCTTGCAGTGTAATTGCCATAAGCAGAAAATGCTTGAAAAATCACAGGAAAGGTTATTCACAAGAGATCAGATCAATTTTGTACAATAAAGGGTACTACAAAGGTATCTCTGATTTTTTTTTTTAAAATGTGGATGCTATCTCACATTATATATTTATATACATAGTATAGCATATTTATCCTAGCACATAATGTACTGTTCTGTACTCCTTCTAAATTGCTAAATGTATGAAAACATAGAGATGAACTCTTATATCTGCTTTGAACTGGCATGTAGAATATACTGTCATATCAAGCTCTCTAAATATTGTGAAAGAAAAACATTTTCTTATATATTCTGCAATATTTTACCCATTGTCACGAACCAAGGGCTGGAAATCCCCGAGT
>NW_008606396.1:0-226 GCF_000691845.1 Merops nubicus
ATGCCCTCATCCAATCATTGATAAAGATATCAAACAAGACCGGTCCCAGAAACAAGCCCAGAGGGAGATCACCTGTGACTGGTCACCAAGAGGATTTAACTCCATTCACCACAACTCTCTGGGCTCTGCCATCCAGCCAGTTTTTAACCCAGCCAAGAGTCCACCTGTCTGGGCCATGAGCCACCAGCTTCTCCAGCAGAATGCTGTGGGAAACGGTGTCAAATGC
>NW_008606397.1:0-7105 GCF_000691845.1 Merops nubicus
CCTCCAGCCTTGCTGAGGGTGCACATGGTCCCACTGTCTAGAGCACTGATTAAGGTATTAAACAGCACTGGCCCCAGCATGGACCCCCCTTGTCACCCAGCCCCATCCAGACATTGAGCCACTGGCATTTTGTTAATAACCTCTGGAATTCTTTCCCCCCCTCTCCAGAGCAGCCAGTGTGACATGTTTTTAGAGCAGCAGCAACTGAGCTGTAGAATTCAGGGGGCAGAGCCTCTTCTTTTACTGTTGTCAAGAGGCTGTAGGGGTTTGAATGTTTTTTTCAAGCTCTAAATTAGCATTTTCTGACTTATTTCTATAAGATACTCGTGCTGTTCTGAGACCTGAGTAGAAATGGCCTCACTCCAGCACAGACCTGGCATGAGGGTACCCCCACATCTCTCAGAGTATGGGGAGATCTTCAGAGCTCACCCTCAGCCACAACCACTCCAGTTTATCTCATCGACTCTACGTTGCCAAGGAAACAGCTCAACTATTAAACAAACAGTATACACATCCACAGGAGCTCATAAACAACTAACAAACTCTTCCAATCTGTTCTGCAAACTTCCACAAACTGAAGAGACAAACTTTCTTCTGAAAATCCTGCCTCAAAATGAAAGGCAAGTAAGTGGATTTCAACATTTGGGTTTCAGTGGGTGCAAATCATGAAACTGAGTTCAGGACCCCAAAAATACATCCTCAGTGTTATTTCCTTGACCCTTTGTTTGTGTGCAGTTGTTATTTTTCATATTGTACGTGGCTCATAAGGTCTGTGGGGACAGGGTGGTCTCTGGGTTCTGGGTCTGTACCACACTGAGCTCAGCAGGGCCAGGGCTGGGGCAGGTCTCATCTCCTAATTGGGATGGAAGATAAGATGTGGTTGGACACCAGCCCAGGAGGGAGCTATGGCTGCTCTGCTGCTCCAGGCACTGAGCTGCACAGGATGTTTTCTTCTTGCCCTCTCTGATGCAATCAGTTGAAGGCAAGTTTGTGCTGTCCAACCTGAAAGGCTTCCTGGGCCCTGCCATGGCTCTGCACTGCAAATCACAAGGATAAGCAGAACATTGGGGTAAATTCTCTAATGTGTGACAAACTCTTGGCCAGATAAAGCTCTGGTGGTTGAAGATTTGGGCTGGTAAGAGTCAAAGGGTTGTATTTCATAAAATCACAGAATCACAGAATGGTTTGGGTTGGAAGGGACCTTAAAGATCATCCAGTCCCAACCCCCTGCCCTGGGCAGGGACACCTCCCAGCAGAGCAGGTTGTGCAAAGCCCCATCCAACCTGACCTTGAACACATCAACTGATGGAGCATCCACAGCTTCCCTGGGCAACCTGGGCCAGGGTCTCTCCATCCTCATAACAAAAAACTTCTTAATTTCTAATCTAAATCTCCCCTCTTCCAGTTTGAAGCCATCACCCCTCATCCTACCACTACAAGCCCTTGTAAAAAGTCCCTCCCCAGCTTCCTTGTAGGCCCCCTTCAGATGCTGGAAGGCCACAGTCAGAACAAAGGACTAGGAGGGAATCCTGTGAAGCCCTTTTGGATGGGGAGGATAGCTCACTACTATCAGAGAGTGAGGTATCCTTTCAAATGAGTAGGAACCCACCTTCAGAGAGTGAATCAGAGCCAGGTGCCCTGTCAAGTCTCCTCTCTGTCCCCCAGGCTGGTTAGTAAGGCAGCTCTGCTGCCTGTTAGGGTGTGGGCTTGCTTGGGAGTACACTGATCTCCAAAGATTAGGACCCTCCTCTCTGAGCCTCCTGCAGGAGTGACTGCAGTCACTCCCATCTAACATCCTACAGTGAGCAAGGGCTCAGGACCTCCACATCAGGGACAACTCACCTATGAAATGACAAATGGTGGCAAAGGAAGAAAAAAGATCTGCCTCGAGGGAATCTGGAACAGGTATATGGAGGTATTTGCCTTCTTCTGCAAACCTGGGAACAGAGCACAGGGTGTGACACAGGTCAGAGCAGCAGCTTTGAAAAAATGGCTTTGTTGGAGGCAAGCTTTCATCATCATCATCATCATTAACATTATGATGAGGAGTTTGTTATGGTAGGACACTGAGGTGCTCGTAATACAGAACAGGTTTAATTACTGATTCTCCATCCCACGTGGTATCAGCACTGATGGCTCAACCCAGCCCACAGCTTCCTTCCTCTGAATGGAAACATGGAGTGAAGGCAAGAGTGCCCCCACAGCATGCAGGGTCCTGGGCACACAGCCCCCCAGGTCACTTCAGGTGTCACCCCATGACAGGACCCTCCTCCTCCCAGGAGCTCAGAGCACTCAGCTCAGAGAACTAACAGAGCAGAACATGGGTGAGGAATTTCTGCAGTGTGAAAACACATCATGCAGAGGGTATGGGAATATTCCTCATGGCACACAGGCCTTCCATGTTTTCCTCTGGAGCCAGAGGCATGAGAACTGCCTGCTGGTACACACATTGGGGTAGGTGGCTGGGTTTGTAAGGACATTGTGTTGTCAGCACCATCAGCACTGGGTTTCTCCCTGTGGGAAAGGGCATTTCCAGCCTGCCCACAGCCTGAGCTATGGTCACAGCCAGCTGGAGGGAAGGAGGACAGACCAGCCACGTGGGACACTGGTGATTTAGCTTGTACACTGATGTCTTGGCAAGGTTTTGCTCTGAAAGCTATCCAGAGATTTCAGATCTTCCCAAAGGATGGTGGTATGCTATAGACTCAATGCCAAGGGCCTCCCAGCCCTCCCCTCCCCCAGTGCAGCCCCTTGTCTTGGCTGAGGGCTGCAGCACGGCTGCTGTGCTGACTCTGGAGGAGACATCAGGAAAATGAGCAGGAAAGAGCCTGCAGGGGAGCAGAGAGGCTTCCCTGGAAGCTCACAGGCAGTGACTCCCTGGGGAGTGGGCTCTGGTGCTGTGCCAGCTCACCCCTGGCACAGCCACTGGTGAGGGTTCACCTTGGACTGTTTAACTTACAGCGTTGCAGGTTCTTCAGAGATGTTGACTAGTGCTTTGATCTTCAGATCTTTCTGAATCTGTTGGTCAGAGGCCTGCTTGAAATCGCCCATATACAACTTTAAAGGCAGTATTTCTACAGGGTATGGCTGGAAGTTGTCCAGTTCCTGCCAGAGAGAAGCCCAGGGCTCAGTTTAGAGAGTGTATTTGCTCCCAGCAGCCTGGTCCATTCTCAGACAGAAGTCATGTGAAGAAATGAACACACACTTAGTCAACAGCCCATGACACATTGTAGTGTAATGATTCATTCCACCACCCAGACTTCCTCTAAATTGAAGTCTCTGCTAGATTTACTGAGAATAATTAACAGCCTTGCTGCCTCTGTGGCATCTCTTGAAACCCATCCCAAGTAAACAGGAGGTGGCATCTGTTCCTCACGCTGGCAGGAGGGAACCTGACCCACCTGAGGCTCTCCCTGCTGGCAGGTAAATGACATCAGCTGCCAGCTGCAGGGCTGCAGGTACCCCCCAGCCCACAGCTCTTGGCCTCTGCAGCGTGAAGGTCAACAACAGACCCACACAGCCATGCCCCTGCCTCCCTCCCAGCCCCCTGGCTCAGAACAAAGCAGCAACCCAACAGTTGAAAGCAGCAGGGAGCAGCAGCTGAGCCCAGGCAGGGAGGTGCCCTGTGCCCCCCCTGAACAGGACAGAGGAGCTCAGCAGGGAGGTGCCCTGTGCCCCCCTGAACAGGACAGAGGAGCTCAGCAGGTCCCTGCCCTGATGTGCTGCCCTGGGCTGGAGCATCCCCCAGGTCAGCACCCTGGCACGGGCTGTTTGTCCAGCCAGAAGTGAGCAGGGACAATGGAAACAGAAGGTGTTGCCATGAGATGCTCTCTGCTGTCCAGAGCAGAGAGAAAAAGGGGAATTGTTACCCATGAGCTAAAGAGATCAGTGTTTGTGGTCAGACCCTGGTGTTGCAGGGAAACAATGCACCAAGACTTGCTGTGGGATCCTTCCCCATGCAAAGCTTCACAGACACAGAACACAGTGCTTGACAGGGACTGGACTTCTGTCTGAACACACGTGCTGAGTCCCCTCCTGGACAGCCACGTGTGAGAGAGGAACCTGCTCCTTCTCACCACTTGCTGCTGCTGGTTTAGCTATCTGTACTCTCCAGAGGGATGGTCTGAGGGTTATCCAGAGAAACCTCCCCAGGTTCATGAACTTCCTTTCAGGAAACAGAAGAGGAAAGAAAGGCCACGTGTGGCTGTAAAAGAATTAGTGGTGAGACTCAGGGCAAGCAGAGTCACACCCAAATGACATTTGGTTCCTTTGTTTGAAATTACTCTGACAGCAGGTTTACAACACCATTTCACTTGAACTCACTAGCTGGCATCAGCTGAACATGAACATTCATGTCTTCTACTTGCAGATGAGTCTTCTCTCACCTGAGGCATCCACAATATCTTCTGAGTCCTCAGAAAATGATAGCAAGCTGAAAAATGCTTGTACCCTCCCCTCAGGACGAGCACAGGGTGGCGGGTGAACTGCTCCAAGTGTCTGGCATGTTGGGCAGCAGGTCCTTCCTCAGCATCTGCAGGGATCAGAAAGCCATTTGGCAGGGCAGGCTTCATGTGCCCCCCTCAGCACTGGGGGTCACCTCTGCCCCACGGACAACGATGGGAAATTCCCTTTCATTTCACCAACAGTCTGTTGAAAGCCTTGTTAAAAGCTGGAGTTATTCTGCTGCAGCTCAGCCACAGGGCAAGCTGCTTTTCACCTCTTGTCCTGGCCTTTTATTCCTTCCCTGGTTTGTTTTGTAGCTCTAGATAACATGTTGGGGTTTTTTTCCCATCCCTATTATTCTTTGGAATATGCTTACAATAATTCCCCATAATAGGGAAGCATTATTCATTTAAATCTAATACTCTTAGCTTTATGGAGGCTTTTTCTTTAGTCTGCTTTAGGCAAAGGGGGAAAGAAGGAGGATCTTCACACCTTCCCTTGCTACTGTCCCATTGCTGAGGATTTATGAATACACTTGCTTTATTTATTCCCCTTGCTTTATTTATTCCCCTTCCTTTATTTATTCCCCTTGCTTTATTTATTCCCCTTACGCATCCAAGTGTTTTCTCCTTAAAAAAAATGATGTAAATCTTTGCAAAAGAGTCAGGTGTGTGAAGCTAAACAGAAGCCAAACAAGGTACAGAAGGTGTTCTGCACACAGCAGAGCTCTGTGCCAAGGGATGTGTGACAGCCAAACATCTCCATGCTTCCAGGAAGACAGAACCATTAGATGGAAGAGTTTCCTCCAGCTCTTCAGGTTTCTTGGTGAACTGCATCAAATCACCACCCCCATTAAACCTAAATCTTTTTAAATACAGCAGTGTGAGAGCCTCTTGTAACCCTGAAGGAAGAACTCCCTCTCTGAGCAGCCAGAAGGTGAGTCAGGGTTTTCAGTCTCAAGCCCCACAAGGCAATCGTTGCCCAAGCCCAATCTCAGTGGAGTGTGGGGAAAAGGAAGAACCAACCCACCCCTCACATGCAACAAGGAACTTCAGAGGGTTTGCTCCACAGGTAGGAAACCAGGTTTTTTTGAGATAAAATCTGGATTTTTGAAGCCTGAGAAGATACACAACAGTGATAAAACAGAGGCACAGCAGATGTTCATTTTTCACATAAAACTGGGTGAATTCCCACCTCTTCCAATAAACTCATAAAATTAAATGAGGAATGGGAAGAATCCCTACCCAGCAGTGAGGTCTTCACTGACACGGGTCATACATACCTTCATCTTCCTCCTCTTCCTCCCTGTCACAGCTCACCAAGGAGCTGGTCTCACAGTCATACACCACACAGTGCCTGGCGTACCGCAGCTCCTCGGGGTCTGGCACCAGGTACTGCCCTGCAGGGCCCTGCCAAAAACCACAGAGGAACTCTGTCAGGGACACAGCTCCACTCTTTTCTCCTTGCAGATTACTGCTCCCTGGCCACGGGGTGGGTTTGGGGCTACGTCCTGATGTCAGACCCAGTTAGAGCTCAGAAACGCTGCCAGCCAGGGTGGATGGCTCCATCAGCTGCAGCAGCAGATGCTGGCACTTGTGGGGCAAGGCCACAAGGTGCTGGGTTTTGTGCAGCATTTTTCCTGTCACACCGTTCCTGTGGGCCAAACTTTGGGCTACTGAAGCCACTTTTGCTGTGTGACAGAACACACCCCCCAGGGGGCAGAAATGGAACGTGGCTGAAAGGAGCTGGGGCAATTCCTGGGGTTTTTTTTCAGCCAAGCTTCCTGCCAGCTGCTGAATCCAGGGCTGGTTTCCACAGAGGGTAACCCCCTCACCTGCTCAATCCTGAGTGCTGTGATAATATGGCTCTCGTTGTATTCAGGCTGAGAACGAGCATCTGAAAAACAGCCACCAAGGCAGAGCAATCAGCTCATCTGGGCTCTGAAGGGAGAGCCCTCTTTGTGATTCACCACTGCAGAGCTCACAGCTCTGGCTCCAAGCTCTGGTCTCCTCTGCCCTGTGGCAGAGCCTGACCCACACCCACTGGGGTGACCCCTGCTCTGACCTCCTGCTGTCCAGTGTCTCTGCCTCTGTGCTGCCCCAGAGATGGGGAGAGGGGCACCAGACACTCCAACCACACTCCCAAACTGCCTGACTCCCTCACCAGAACACTTTCTAATATTGCAACATCAGGCACCCTTTTTTTTGATGCATTGCCACTGTGCAAGGTGCAAGGGTTTATCAGCAAACTTTGTGCAACACTCAAGGAGTCTTGTCCACCTCTAACACCTCTGGGAGCAGCAGGGCAGAGTGTGCATTGCTGGGATGGAGCAGAGTACGGAGAGCTGGGCGTGATGACAGCCAGAGTAGGGCTGGGTCAGGGCACCTGAGAGGGGATCAAATTATAGAATCGTTTGGGTTAGAAAAGACCTTTAAGCTCATCGAGTCCAACCAATAACTCATCCCTGCCAGGTCCCCACTGAGCCATGTCCCTCACACCACATCTCCACGGCTTGGAAACCCCTCCAGGGGTGGGGACTCCCCCACTGCCCTGGGCAGCCTGCCAAGGCTTAATTCAATTCCTAAGGCTTCAAATTCAAGCTTAACAAAGGCTGGTTTTCTGTAACAGAGCCCATCGAGGCAAAGATGAAGTACCTAAGGAA
>NW_008606398.1:0-2208 GCF_000691845.1 Merops nubicus
CCAACCTAAATGATTCTATCATTCTAAACCCAGCAAAACCCTGCATGAGAACATTATGCTGGGGAAGACAAGTTGTCTAGTAGATCGGTATCATTCTGATAGCATAAACACCCACCTACAAAATCTTGATGGTACCAGCAAACAGTGTGACAGGGAGATCAATGGCTCAGTCACAACAGCTTGTGTTATTCCAGTGCTGAGACAGCACTTTTCAGAATTAGAAAAGGAGGATGAACAGCAAAATAAGAAGCAGAGGCTCTGAGTGAGGACCAGACAATCCAGGTCCAGGCTTCTGCAATGGAAGAGGTCCTGATGAATGCTCAAACAAACAAGAGATCAAGAAAGGTGAATTCTGTGTTCTAGAAATCCTTCACTGCATAAGGTGGCTGAACAGTTTAAGATAACACAAGCAAAGATGGGACCAAAATTACTGTTGCCAGAGTTAACTAGCACTGGAAGTCCAAGGGCTAGAGTCCCTGACTCATGATCTTAACAGTGAGATCAAATTCCCATATCATGACATTGGAATTTGTCTTAAAAGCCACCAGAAGAGGACAAAAGAGAAGAGGAAGGCTTGATAGCAGCACAGGGACCATTAGGAACCATGTATCACTGGGAGCACTTGAACTCAACCAGCTGCAATTTGGATTGATTCATCCTGAGCAGAAAAATCTTGCTGAATCTTTGCTCAGACACTGGACTGTTAGGCTGGAATGGTATGAGACAAGACTCTAGTGCTTGAAAATACAGCCTTCCTCCAAGCAGTAAAATACTTATTCTACAGAACAGTAAAAGGGCATTTTTATGCTGCAAAATGCACACAGACCTGTGGAGATACTAGTTCAAAAAGGGAGAGTCAAAAAATAAAGGGAGGTTGAGAGGGCAATATCCTTCTCACATAAGATACTTCATTTGTGGAGGAAAGAAAAAGCAAGAGTATACTGTGGAAAGCATGGAAAAATCTTTGGAGTTACAGGAGCACAGCTATTCATTACATAAATAACTGTATGGTAAAAATCACTGGTAGTGGCATAAATCTGCAAGAGTAACTACATCAAAAAGAACTCCCTCTAGTCTCTGTCCAAGAAAGAAAAGAAATATATATAATCCAGTATAGTCTTCCTTGTAGTCTTATTAATAAGGGAAAGCAAAACTTGGAGGACCTTTTGGACCTTAAAAAAAATTGTATAAATTATTGAGCTGATGAACAAAATCTTTAGAATAGACAGATGGCTGTATTAGTCCTGCTGCAGAGCATTACTGTCACAAAAATTAGTGCTTACTACCTTCCACACCATGTTACAGAAAAACATTTCCAGAGAATTCTAAACACAGAGGCCCCTACCTGTTGATTCTCTGTTCTTAACCCTGCTTGTGTAAAAGGTCTTTCATCTCCCTCCCTGTCAGCAGTTGTTGGTCTCTTCAGCTCTTCCTCATATCTCAAGGAGCTGGCATTTTCCATTTCTCCAATGTATGTCTCATCATAGCAGTATATAGCTTCAAGAATGTCATCATCAGTAGTGAACAATATAGTATCCCCAAAGTGCTCTGGAGCTGAAGGCAACACACAGAGTTAGATGGAAAAAACATTCAAAAGATGATATAGTCATAAAAACTATTTTTTGGTCCTTCTTTACATTGAATTTGCAGGAGTGTTTAAAGGCAATATATGGCAAATTGATACTGACTGCTGATATAATTAATATGGTCATTCTCAAACTTATATTGCACAGCAGAAAAACCCTAGAGAACTCAGTCACAATTCAAACACACAAAATAAAATGGGAAAAAAGCTTCCACATCACCTTTTCTAAAAGGCCATATCTGTGAAAACGAGTAAAACTCTGCAACTTATAAATGTCTAATGACTCTCTGATGTTATTAAAATATGGTCTTAGTGCTAAGACATCATTCAGAATAGATATTAGCTCCATATGCTGCTAAAATTCACAGCATCATTGAGGAATGCATTAGTGGCTTTTCTGTTTTGAAATTAAAAGGACCAAATACTATATAAAGCACCAACTTGAAGTGGAAAGCAATAAACAAGCTGAACATTTGTTTGCATTGTACTGCTGTTCCTACAAAGAAGATAAGAAATGATAACATACCTCCAGACAAGGTTCCTGAAGCTTTTGCAATTTCTCCTTTAAAGATGCACTCTTCATCTAACACCATTATAATGTCTTTCACACCTCTGAAAGAGTG
>NW_008606398.1:2239-3814 GCF_000691845.1 Merops nubicus
ATAATTCCAAATCCTAATCATAGCTACTTGACAGGAATTCACAAAGTCAATAAAGATAAAGTGAGGTTTTCCAGGGGTAAATGGTGCTAGCCAGAGGTGCATATCATCCTGCGTCCGATTTACCCCATCAATTAGGTTGGTTATTACTCTGGGATCATTGCCATAAGCTGGTAAAATATTTATATCTGGTGGCTCAGCTGTTATTTTTGAAATCTGAACAGGTTCTCCTTTAGAACTGAAAACTTCAATTCCATTAAGACCAACATAATGTCTGTCTCCCCACGTTGTTTGAATGTCTATCACCAAGTGCTGCCCATAAGGTAAAACAGGAATTTTGAAATCGTTTCCATCATGTGCCTCCAGAGAATTTTCTTCTTGCCTTTTTGGTAGTGTTTGTACCCCCTCTTTTCTCATTTGCTGATCTTCTCCAGGCCGGCTGATTTTCTGTTGATGGAGAAACTCATCAAATATATCCCCTTGAAAATCCATGTTGGAGATTCGGCCACGATGGGAGTAATTGAACTTCACCAAGGAGTTCCAGGACTCCTGCAGAGTGTTCTCTCGTTCATTGTGCCACCTTGCTCTAGAGGTGGCTCTGCCCTTGAGAGAGAAATCATCATCTGAAAAAAGCATTGCATAGGCATTTAATGTATAAACAGGACTGGAAGCAAACCACTACAACATGGACTTTCCAAAATTACGCTGGTTGCATTTTTGTTGCCTGACCATGAAATTCTGTCACAACAGCATTTTTATATTGCTTCCCTATTATGAAGGCTACATGTCCAAATTCCCTTTCCCTATTTAGACAAAAATAATCACTTAACTACTGAAGATCAGAGCAAAGTCTCAAACTTAGATGTATTTTGTGTCTGTGAATTCTTGACTCAATACTTTCAGCAAGTGGGATTTTGCCCAGTGATACTTGTGCATGGCTGTCACAACAGCTGAAATCATCTGTCTGCATTTCTGCAGATCCTTTCCTACAGTTGGAAGTGGCTGAGCTGGTTAAGTTTCTCAAGCCTTACAGAGAAAAGCTGATGCCTCCTGTCAAAATCAGCCATGTGTATCTAAAGAGAAGCGGTGAGAAAAGAATGAGGTTCAGCACACAGGGAAGGTGAGCTCATTGTTGCATCCTAGGTAAAGTCCAAATATTTTTCTCACTTTTCATGGAGTGTGAGATGTAGAGGGGGTTTAATGGCAAACCATCTAATGGGAATGCAGTGAGGGTAACAAATTAGAGGCACAGTGGGAGCAAGGCATGCTCTCCTTGTGACTGCACTGGGGAGCTGCTTCATTTCCATCTCAAAACAATTAAAAGCAGATAATAACAAAGATCTTCAGTAAAGCTGTCACTTAAGTATTTTCTCCAAATAAATGAAGAAAAGCAAATGGAGTTCTAAACAATTACAGGCCCATGGGCTAGATTTCATTCTGTACAATGTCCTTGCGTGGATACTAAACCAAATGGTTATCAAGAATAACTGCCAACTGTTGTAAAATGCAAAATAATGTCTTTCCAAAAGACTGCTCAAGACTAACTTTTAACTTTGTTTTTAGAAATACAGGGAAAGA
>NW_008606398.1:3845-34770 GCF_000691845.1 Merops nubicus
CTAATCTATCCATGGCCAATCATTTACAGAGGGGACAAGTAAGATAAAAATAAGAATTTTAAAGCAGCTGGGAAACTACCTGAAAGAGGGATTGTCTCCCAGCATGAAAGGCTCAGACCAACCTGGCCATTCTTCCTTACACCCCACAAGGGAAATACAGATAAGCAGCAAAGGCACATATTTCAATAAACTTCAGTCACTTATGTAACCTCCTTGTTCAAATCATTATCCACGTGAACACTCAGGGGGTGGCTGATCCTGAACAGTGCTTCCCAGAGCCTCACAAGTTACCTGAGGAAGATACTCCCCCTGTATTTACCACTTTAAAACATCAAAGCTTGAAAATTTCAATATGAGCATGGACAGAAGAGTATTTAACATCCAGTGTCCTTCCTTGTTTGGGACCTTTTTTCCCCCCTTTTCTTAAATACTTCAAGAAGTACAGAGACTACAACACTGAAGCACTTCCAGAGCAGTTCAAGAGGAGTGATTTGCAACAGGATGTTAACAGTTTTGTTATCTGCATTAAGGAGTCACAAAAAGAGAACTAGAGCTCTGAAAGGAAAGCAGAAGACAGCCCAAAAGCAGAGGTCAGTGGCTAAAGTCTTACAGGATTTGGCATTTTATTTTAGCATCTAAGATGTATTATTTTTATTTGAACTATGTGAACAGTATACCCTGCACACAGATAAATAGTATCCCATCTGTAGATGTTTCAGGTGCATTCCCAGCCTTCTGCATCCCTGAGAGGATTGTAAGATCCTCTGGGATGCTATCCCAGCATCCAGAAATAATGACACCTCAAACAGCCATCTCTCCTTTGGGTTTAGGAGGGGTGTCTTGAATCACCAAGTCCCTTGTCCTGCTTCTGAAGGCAACAAACAACATACAATTCCTCTCAAAACTTTAGTAAGCTTCATTTAGGGGCAATTCTAGCTTGAAAAAAACCCACACCTTTCCTCTCTGTTGTTCTAATCTCACTCCCTGCAGTTATAAATAGCAATCTTATTTCGATGCTGCAATCACATGCTTCGTTTCCCAAATCATTCTGAAAGCTCTCTCCTGTATCTGTTCCACTCTGTAATCAGCTTTCCTGAAAATGGATGTTCAGAACTGCAGTTTTCCAACTGACAACTCACGAGTGCCTGGCTTGAGACATTAGCATTTCCCTAACCACCAGAAATGCCTCTGTTGAGCCATCCTCAGAGGGCACTGCCAGAGGCACGCCTGCCTCACACCAGCATTTCAGAGTCTCTCTTACCAACTACTCAGCCATGATCCTTCTCCTCAGTCATTTGCAATTGATGATTACTCAGCTTACAACTTAATTTTTTGTTATTAATCCCCAAATGACCTTGCAAGCAGCACGATTGAATTGCATTCCGTTGCTATTACTCTAGTCCTCAAGTTCATCTTTCTCTGCAGTTCTTCAATCTTCTTAACTCATAATACCCCAAATTACAAGTTATTTCCAAATCTTATCAGCATACTTCCATCATTTCCTGTGCACATAAAACCAGTTAAAGAAAAATTGTGGGGTTTTTATAGCATCATTAACATGAGTCAAGTAGGCATGTACGTGCTATTTCCAATTTCTGTTTTTCTCATTATTCTTCACTTAGTGACCAAAGGCAGGCTGCATGAGCCTGTGCAGCCTCCCCTTGGTCACATAGTGCTGCTGGGAAACTGCAGTTCCCCCAGCCCCATACCAATTAAAATTCACCACTTTTTAGGGAAATGCTTCAAACTGTTTGCCTGTTGTTAATGCTCACTCAGCTCCACTTAGAAGATGGCTTTACCCTGCACAGTACAGTGCAGAGAGAACAAAAGCTGCTCCATGGCATGCAATTTTCCCCAGGAAAAGCAAAAAATACCACATACTGGGAGTTAAGCACCAGATGACAAACCCTGCTCTGAGCAAAATGAGAGGACATTATAATTACAATCACGATAACCCTCGTCTTATAGTTTACATTAAAACTCCTAAATTGTTGCCATTTTTACAACCGAACAGAAATCACTAATGTGGGATTTATTTACAGTTTCCATAAAGCTGACAAGTTTTTAATCTAACAGATAGTGTAAAGTGTGGGAAACAGCAAATGGGTTGCAGAGAGTGGGTGGTGAAGGGAAGATGCCAGTTATTCCAATTACTTCCATACTTTTTTTTCCTCCTCTGAGGTATCATTTCAGACAGACTTATAAAATTGCTGTTTTCTCCACAGAGAGATGGAGAAGGAAAAATCCAGACATTAAGTTAGGAAGAACCATTTTCCTCACCTCTGTTAAAAAAAAAAAAAAAAAAGACCTGTGATGCCTGCTGTAAAGTTTGAACTGGTATTCCTGCATTTGGGCATATTTCCTGTCCCTTATGACCACAAATTTAATGTAAACACTCAAATACAATACACACCAAGCTACACTGTCAGGTAAATTGTTATGATACTAAATCACTCCCAAAATTGCAATTTGTATTCCTGTAACCTCTTCCAGTTCTCTGGGCCTTGTTGTAGTTGTTCTGCCAGGCTCTCTTCACCTGAGACAAATTACTGAATGCTGAAGAACTACAGAGTGACAAAAAAAAGGGGTGTGAAGGGTCAACAAAAGTGATACGTGGCTTGAAAATGAAGAAGGGAGATTAAAAATATATCCTTAGCAATGGAAATACAAATAAGTTGGCTACAAGTGAGTCAAGGGAGAACTTGTGGGAAAGAAATTCTATTCTTGTGTTATTTACTGTTAAGCACAAAAATACTACCCCAGGCCCAGAAAATTTCTTAGCCATAGATAGACAGAGGTTGGGAGAGAGCATCAACCTCAGAATGTGCCCAGCCCTCATCCTCTTCCCTGAGGACACACTGTTGGCTACTGTCCGAGGCAGAACAACTACACTAATCTGAATCCTCCAACTCCAGCATGATCCAGATGAACTAGAAGAAGGGCTGGAGAAGGATAACAAGGACTATCAAAAGCATGGAGGAGGTAACAGGTAGATTTACTAGAAAACTCTTCACAAATAAGCAGTCTGAGGTAGAGTTTTGCAAGAAGTAAGTGAAGTAATGAAAATAAGGGCAATTTTCCATTAGCTCTGAACAAATATATTCAGAATATATCCTCACTGAGGAAGACACAAATCTACTACACAAATAAACTCTGCAAATTTACTCACTACCTTGAGGCCACACTCTTCTTTACCTTTGCACTTTTTAATTGATATTAGCAAACATTTGCTGTCTGCAAGACTGTCAATTTTTAGAATGCAATTTATGGAAAATTAGTCTTCAATCTTCTCTAAATATATTTAAAACCATTAACTCAGAATGAAAACTTTTAGAAGAGCATTTTACATCAGGTGGAGAACAAGGAGAGAGACCAAGCACTGTTGTAGTATGATTGAGAAAAACTGAATACTACCAATAGCAAAACTAAAATCCCTCTGTCTATACTACCAGGAATCTCATGAGCTCCCTTCCCACCTCAATGATTCTGTGCTTCGGCAAAATGCAGAACATCTCAGCACTCGCACTAGGATTGCTACTGTGAACTCTTACCTCTGAGAGGGGAATCATCTTCTCCAGGATTTATGTTGTTTAATCCTGCCTTTTTTACACATCCAACACTTCTCCTTCCACTGGTAGGGTGCTGCAGGCTCCAGCAGTTGTTAGAGTGTTGCCCTGCAATGTCCCAGTCCACGTCATCGTCCCTTCTGCTTAGCAACTGTGGCCTCTCATCACCATTTGCATTCCTACTACTGGATCTTCCCAGGCCATTTCTCTGATATTTGACATCTTCCTGAGCCAGATCTGAGAGGTCTTCCATGATTCCATCTGACTGTGTGTGATGTCTCAAGCTCACACAATGTTCTGTAGTAAGCCAGGGAGGCTTCTGCTTACCAGCAGTGACTTGATTATTCTCTGTGGCTTGGGAAGGTGACTGTAACCAAGAAGGAACTGCACCTGCAGATTCAGGCACTTTTCTTCCTGTTAGCTTTTCCATTTGCTCGCTCAGAGTAAGTTCATCATCAGACTGAACGTGCTCCATAACTGCTTGCACCATTTCATTCTCTTTGGCATCTTTTGTACAAACTTCTAGATCATCTTCTAACTCAGACAATTTTGTCTTCGTAAAGCCGACCGGGTGTATCTGATGCTCAAGATTTTCTTCTGGCAGAGATTTCCAGTTAGGTGAAGTACTGTTTAACTGCAAGCATTTAAAATGGGGCTCTGCCTTCTTCTTATCTGTGGCTGCAGGTGCATTTATGTCTTTCCCTTCACTTGAAGAATATGCAGAGATCTCTTGCTTGTGATCTGTAATGTCAACTGTAGTGCTATGGTCAGTGAGGAGATCTCCAGAGCCCCTCTCTAATTCACCGTCAAATACAAGGTTCTCATCAACATATAACCTCACTTCCCTTGCTCCAACATCAAGTTCCTACAAAAATAAAAAGTAGGAAAACTTCAATCAAGCTGGTCAAACATTTGATGTCAGTGTTCTGGAACTCTGGCATTTGAACACTTAATCAAGAAACGGATGAAAATTGTTAAATATCACATCAGTAACATGCTTTTGCCTACTAATCAAAAGCTCAAACAATTGAAAAACGCTGTGGAATATTTAGGATTTTATTTTAAAAAGAGTAAAAACCCTGCTAGACACTACTATGAGCCATTTTGGCTGAAAAAGCTTAAATATTTAGAAAAGCTTGAGCAAAGAAGCCTAGATGAAGTGTCATTATATTGGATCAGGAAATAAGAGGCACACTTTGCTTCAACATCTTTAGGATTCACCACTTTAATGACATGGTCCACAGTGAACAACCAGGGCTGGAAAGGACATGAAAAAAATAATCTGGTCCATCTCTTTCCACTGAAGAAAGTAAGTAAATCTACTGCATTGTGAAGAAATCTGGTTTTAACAGTTTTCAAACACAATCTGCCTTGACAGCCTCGTCCAACACTTAACTAGCCTTTCAAATAGGAAGTCTTTATCCCAGAGAACTCTGCCACTCACAACTTAATGTTCTCTCCTTTTCTGTAGCATCCACGACAACCTGATTTTTTCATTCCATTTAAGTTGGAACTAACGTTCTTTCTGTTCTCTTCATTTCTACCTAACCCTTTCTCCCTCCTGACAAAAATACTGGTATCTTCAAAGAACACACAGAAAATCAGACAAAAATCCATCTCCTTTCTGCCCTCAAATTTCAGTAACACATCCATCACATGGAGTCTTTAAAGACTCTGCTCTTCCCTTATTTTCATAGAAACTGAGATGTTTGTCACAAAATTAAGAAGTTTCAGTTTCATTCCTCTTGCTCATATCTTGGATGTCAGTTCTTGAATATCTATTTAAATTTTCTCCACTCCCAGCCTAAACCAGCTGCTCCTCCACCTTGAAGTACCACTGTCTCCAGCTCTTCACTCCAGATGCACTCTTTACAGCTTCCAACTCTGTGTAGCTTCCCTTCTACTGCTTTCCAAATACAACATGTATGAGGTGAAAAATGTAATATGGATCTACACAGGGAGGGAAAAGAAGATGCAGGCATAACAAGAAAGCTCAAATTGAGGGAGGGGAGTAGGTGTAGGAATGCAAGACATTCCTGACAGCAAGAGATACCCTTCAGTAACTTCTCAGAGCAGTTGTAAAGCCAGTTTAATTGCCCATTATGTCATGGCAGCCCGTGCTACTCCCAGAGTATCATAAAGTGCTCTATGTCTATACTGATACAGTTGGCCATAAAACAGCATTTTTTTTTCCCCTTGAACAAGGACACTACTAGATTAATCTAACTGGGGATCAAAACACTTTAATAATCACATATATTAAAAACTCACTACGTGGCTGTGTCTGAAATTAAGATGGCGAAGGCAAAGACTATCAGGATGCCCCAATAATGTTATTTTTCTTTAATCTCTGTATATCTGGACTATTAAAGTCATCCTTAAATGCTAGAGATATTGGATATTGCCAGTTCAGTTTGGGGATAACTGCAACACATTTCTACATAAAAACTTTGCCTCTGCTGCTGTTAGGAATACTAAAACCTTGGTCTTGTACTTTTACCTGGGAACAGACACAAACTGCATGGAAGCACAGAAATATACACGTGTTTATTTGACAAATGCATTTTTCTAAGTTAAAATCAGTAACCTCTTAAGAACAGCATGTTTTGAAACAAATCTCACTGGAGGAGGACAGGCAGACAGAAAACATTACAAAATGAGATGTTGGAGCTTATTCTCCCTGAAAGATGGACAGTCTAGCTCAGAAAAGGGCCAGTCACTTCAAAATTATTATTCCAGCCCGTGGGAAATGACATCCCATTCTCTGATGTTCTGGAACGTCTGAGATAGGTATTTAGGAAGCAAAAGAGGTTTCCAGACTGTATGAAGATGAACCAGCCAAAGCTACAGACATTTCTAGGACAATAGGAACAGACTGAACTGGGGCAGGCACTAATAGCAGCAATAGCTCAGAGAAAACATCTGCTCATGAAGAACCAGTAAAAGAACTGATGAAAAACTCTTGCACCAAGATTCTAAGGAGACAGGCTCAGGGAGGAAAAATGTGAACAGATCTCAGGGACTCCAATAACAAGAGTACCCAGGACTAAGAACTGCTCTTTTTCATTCCCTCCCACCCCTCTTCTGAGCTTCCAGTTGTTAAGTGAGCAGATGTGATAGCAATGATTGACAGAATGGTTGGCTTCCCTAGTACCACTCCTTAACTCTCCTCACACAGGAGGAGGCTGAAAAAAACCCCTTCTTTATAAGTAATTCCATCAAGAAGCCACCTTGTAAACAAACCTGACTTGGATGAAGCACCAAGTGTTTTTTTTTCCTTCCCATAACAGTAATTAGAATAGCCCAGTGTCTCAGAACAACCAAATAGGTATGATCATCAGATAAAATTAATATTTTGTGAAAAATAGCTCCACAGTTTCTCTTGATGTTCCTTCCCAGCTTGCACCTTCAGCCCTCAGAGTGCCTGCTGGGATAGTGCTTTCCAAGGAAGCAGCAGGGATGGTATTTCTGGCCACTTCAGTAATATCTGGGCACAAAGGACAGAGCTTAAAAGCAGAGGCACTTTTCTGCCAATTATACCTAGACAGAGGGCTTGAAGTTGCCTTGGTATGACTTCTCACAGAAGTGTGAAAAATAATCAGTAGAAAAGAGGTCAAGAGCTAGAAGAAAAAAAAGTTCATCTATAAACCTAACTCTGCTGGAACAAAGCTGCTGCATCCTTCCAGACAATGCACCCCAGTGGCAGACCAGCACTCAAGTCTCCAGCTCCAGAGAACAGGCAGGAACATGCACACAGGAGGAACATGGATCTAGTGATCCAGCTGGAGAGCAGCTAAGACCATCAGGCATTTAAGTATTAATTCCATTCACAGGTTTGTGAAGACATACAACAGACATCATCTTGGATCTTATGAAGAGAGCTTTAACAGCATCAAGTTAATCATGCAATTTCAAGGCTGTAGCAGCTATTTACAGAATGTCTGAATATTTCAGACCAACTTGAAAAGAGCTACCTGCCTTGACTTATATTTGATCTCTTCCTCATCTAAAAATTCCCTCCTTTTCTGCAGACCTCACATGAAGTAAATAAAGGCAAGATGAAGCAGTCTGAAACCTTCCTTGTTGCTCAGTTCATCAAGGAATCTACAACAATGCTATAATGTGGCTTTTACAGCTTCCTTCAGATATGTTTTTTCTACTTCCAGACTCAAACACATAAAAGTACTGGCCTGAATTCATTTTTTGCCTATGTTTTTGAAGTACTTGGGCACCTCTCCCTCTAAATGTTTTTTGAGGGGGGAAAAAAGGATGTTAGAATAATTACCAAAAAAAAAATCACAAAGAAATCTGACTCTGGATTTGCACTAGCAGGAAGAAAATTGTTAGCTGATTATATTTTGGGGTTTTATATTTCTCAGACAACACTTCCTCAGGACAAATTACAGAAGGAGGCAAAACTGCTTTGTATTATTCTTTCATCTTAAGGATAATGAGCCATTTTGTTAGTCAGTATAGATGGCTGCACTGCAACCAAAATCCATGGGATTGGACTCCTAATGGATTTTACAGCTTGCCTCGTAGGAGTTTATTAAAAAACAGTGCCTTGAAATACAGAAATATATTTATGTGTATTTACTGGATTATATCCAGGAGGTTTGGTAACAAATCATACTATCACCTCCAAAAACAACAGTCCCTTTCACAATCTCTAATGATGATGGAACATTCTGTAGCCCACATTAATAGAAAAAGCTATTGAAATTCCAGAAAATAAATATAAATCATGTTATAGTGAATTTGTTTAAGCTGTCCCATCCGTGGCCGTTTCCATATGTATAAATTACCATATATGCTTATATAAGAACATGGATGAGAGAAAAAACAGAGAGATAAAGCCTCTTATTTATAATCCAGGACAGCAAATCCTCTTTGATCCAGTACCTGTGATTTTTGTCTTAACATTACAGTGTACAAACAAGAATAATTTCCATGGTGACATTCAGAGACACAAACAAGAGACCATCTGCCATGAGACATCTCTCTTGTAACACTAGATTAATTAAGAAGTATTTTAACTGTGTTCATCATAAAACAAGTAAAGTGACAAAACCAAAAACTGAGCAAGTCAGCCTACTTCTACACAGAAGGAAACAAATTCCAACACATACTTGCTTAGATTGTCATAAAACAACTTGAAGAACTGAATATTAAGATGTACTTACCTCTGTATCTTTCTTTCTCACCACAGTGATGGATTAAGTGACAGAATATGCAAGCCTTTTATTAGGTCTTTAGAGATCTTTAATAGGTTGGAAAGAAAATGCTCGTTGTGCCTATGAAGACATTAACACACTGCTACCACTCACAAGACAAAAGCAAATTTCACAGTAGACATGGACCCCTGCTAGCTCCTCATTTTATTAGAGAAAATGGTATCTGCTTTTATTGCACACTGCTGGAAAGAAGACCAGTTTCCCTGGGCAAGGTAGAGCACACACACAGAGGAGTTGAGAAAAAAAAAAACTACTTACACTGGGAGTAGTTGTGTTGTAATTCCAAATCTTGATCTTGGCTATACCAAAGGCACGTGAGCGGGTGGGATTGCGGATAACAAAGTAAAGTTGGACAGGTGGATGGAAAGGGCACATCCAAAGGAAGCTCCCCCTCGTGATCTAAACACACATGCAGACTGTCACTAATACTCTTTCTACTAAAGCTGGATATTTTAATCAACTCACCACACCACAGAAAAATGCATTGAGAGAAGTAATCATTTCCTAAAATCTCCTGCCTGAAGAGCAAAACCTTCACCTCATTTCCCAAGGGTAAATCCGACCCTTCTGCCCGTAAGACAGCTCGCAGCAGCCTGACAGTTGGATGAAGGTCAGCTGCTTGCTGTCCCAGGAAGACATCTGCATGCTCACAAGTGACAGGCAGGCTGCCAGGCTTTCTAACTGCAGGGTCAGAGCAAGTCCAGTTTATTTTCATCAAGTTAATCAGCTTTGCAGGCACACAGGGGATGACTGAACACAACGGAGGCTGTATAATCATGGGACGAGTTCTTGGAGTGCTTACACTCCTGGTTTGCCCTCTGGAGAGGTGAATCTTACAGAATTTCATTCCACTGCCTCTATTTTAATCAGGCTTTGCAGTCAACTAATTCCACTTACAGCTCTAGTCCTCAGAGCTATGTATAGGACTCTACACTCAAAATTTTCTATGATATTCCACAAACTCTACACATTAATTTTACAGGCAACTGACAATCAAGAGCTTTTAAAATACTGAAGGATGCCTAATTCTGGGCCTTGTTCAGAACTGCTACCTCACCACATTCAGAAATGGAGGAAGAGGATGTGTGGCAGCTTAGAAGCACAGAGTTTCTGAATCCAAATGCTGAATATTAACATACTTTATATCAAAAGTACCCCAAAACAGAGATGAACTAAGGCACAAAGTAAATACACACGCAGACAACATCTCAACGATCTGAGCTTAGCAGATAAATTAGGCTCCTTTCTGTTCTCAAGGGTACCCAGGACACATAGTCATAGTACATAAACAAAGTCAACGTTTTTCCATATCCTTTCACTTCAAAGCAAGTCTGTTTTTCCTGAAGGCAGTAACTACAAAACTTTCCTACTGAATACATTAGATGTGTACCTAATGATGGCAAGCACACAAGCTCTGCTAGTCTGTTCAAAGATACCATTAATAGATCCACTTCTCAGAGTGGTCATCTTCATACTCCAGGCTCTGATGGTTCACAGTGTCTGCCCCAGAGGCCTCAAATCTTTGAGAGCCTGTTGTCACTTTGAATGCCAGATCTGAGCAGAAATTAGGAAGAAATTCTTGACTGTGAGGGTGGTGAGACATTGGAACAGGCTGCCCCCAGAGGCTGTGGATGGCCCATCCCCAGAGGTGTTCAAGAAAGGCTGGATGGGGCTGTAAGCAACCTGCTCTAGTGGGAGGTGTTCCTGCCCCTGGCAGGGAGATGGGAACTAGATGATCTTTAGGGTCCCTTCCAACCCAAACTGTTCTAGGAGTCTATAAACAGCCATAAGAGTGCCAGACAGGTTTAATCCTTTCTATATAAAAGAAAAAAGAAGCCTCTCAGCATCAAAGAAATTAAGCAAAGCCCTCAAACCACTGCAAACCCTGCAAGCAGGAGAATATCACCAGCACAAAATGAGTTAGAATTTGCATATTTTCATAGACCAAGTCATCTAGTATCCTCATCCACTAAAATAATGCCTTTTTTTACTAGAATCATAGCTCTGAAGGACCAAGGAGACAACAAATGTGCAGCACAAATGAAATTATGGCTGTATGAAGGACTATGGACATTGGCCAACATCTTCAGTGGCATCAGAATTTCATAACAGTTATAATCTTTTGCTTATAGTATGTAAGTACCTCGTATCTCCTCATTCTATTATCTCACAAAAGAGACATGAAAACATTCACCATGCCACTTATTTTTCTTAATCTCTTGTTCAAAACTACCTACTTAGGCATTCTTATTAGTCTTAAACTTCTAGCTAAATTTAACAAGGGCACAGGAGAAAAGCATGTTTCCTTCTTTACTTAAATTCATCTTTAATATCTGGAAAAAGTTCGCTTTGAAACTCCTATATCTTCAGATCACAAGAATTAAGTTTATCAGCAGACCTCCTGTAAAAACATGAAATTCCTTGTCCTTGAAGTTTTGTGACCTCATTCTACAGGTACTATGATTACGTTACATTCTTTTAAAAACTGCAACTATTCTTTCATCCAGCAAAATACCACAATGTTATATAGAGAAAGCTGTCTGCTTCCATTTTCTCAGGTATTTAAATAAGGCAAATTAATCCAAATCTGTTCTAAACAAAAATTCTAACTGAATCCCAACATCTTGGACAGGAAACTAGATTTGTAAATAACAAGCAGTATTTTTTTAAGTTGTCAGATAGTTGCTATGCAAGTCAGGTTCAAAATGCAATCATGCTTCTAAACAAAAAGCCTAGAGACAGACTATTAAAGAAATATAATGAGAAATTCACATCCAGGACTAAGTTGTCTTACATTTAAGTTCTTATTGACCAAGCAGCACAAATCCCCTCTGTTCTCAGCATTTCGGATGTCCACGTCATGAGAAGACACAAATATCTTTTCATTCCATAAATCAAAGAATTCCACCTTGCTCAGGCCCACATTTACTGGATTTCCCCAGTTAGAAAGAATTTCCATAGTCACATAAATGGCATCACGTACGTCCATACTGGTTGTCACCTGGACCAAAATAAATATGGTATAAACCTAAGTGACAAAACTTTACAATGTGGGACTAAAATAAAGGCTGTTAAGACTACAAGACTGACAAGTCAGAAGCAAAAACTTGGCAAACTCAAGGCTGACATTCCATCATGCTGGGTTCCACCAATTCTACTCCATATCAACTAATAAATCTCTAGCAGGGTAAGAGAATGAAACTTACTCCCCTCTTACAAAGCCTAAGGAGAAAACAGCTCTATGTTCTTTGCCTGATTCCTTCATTATTCTGATGAAAAAGGAACAGTGACAAATTCCCCTCTATGACCCTGCCACAGGTTTATTAGTGGAGCAGAATTGGTGGAATACAGATCATCCACTGTACTTTAATTTCAGCAGTACTGAGAAGCATCAGTTGTGGAGCACGTAGACACAAACCTCCTCTCCCAACATGGAATCTGCTTCAGGTTTGTCATCAGCCAGGAGAAGGTCATTATCAGAGGAAGAACAGCTCTCAGGCTCCAGAAGGACTTTCAGAAGTTTCTTCTGCTGTCTGAAACAGACATATTCATTAATGTGCCACTTCCTCATAATTCTTATATTAAGAAATACTTTAGTTGGTGCAAAACTGAAGAGATGATTGGATGAATCCACACACCCCACAGAAGAATCCCTTGTGCCCTCCATGCAAAATGACAATTTTTGCAGAATCCCACTTTAGATACACAGAGTCTGGTTAACAGACTGGGCTCCAGTTGGCAGCTGGAGCTGAGATGATCTGACAAAGTCATACACAGGTAATACAAAGACAAACAGAGGGAGATGTTGGCAATTCCCAGATCCACAGAGACTGGCCTAAGGCTGGAATGTTCTCCCTGATTTGCAACTACTTGCACAGAGTCTTAGGCATCCAAAGATTATCAGGTGTAGTAGTACTACACAACACCTGGTAGTATACTGAAAAATACCTCTTCAAAAAAGGAAGTCAGCCTTAAAGGAAATATATCCACACCTGCTTCCAAAAGGACAAATTCTCTCAGCAGCTTCTGTGACAGCAGTGTTTGCCTGGCTTTTCTCTGGAGGTTCAGCTATTGCAGAAACAACAGATGAAGCAGAAGATTTCTTCTAAGTAAGAAAAAAAAGAACACGTTTCATTCATATTGATACTCATTGGTATGTGGAGAACTAGCTGCATCTCAGGAATAAAGAGTTTTGGCCCAGCTCTGGTCTCAGCCAGTCTCCACTAAACTAACTCTATACCAAGTTAAAGCACGTTTAACAGAATTGCTCTTAATTTGCAATGAAAGAGCTGAGCTTGGACCTAGATCTCCATGGAAGAACAGTAGCACAACAGCATTCTCCAATATCTATTCAGTACATAAATGTCTGTCTGAAATCTCATTGTGTACATTTGATAGGACTCGGAGTTCGCCAAAGCTTTGGCACTGGTCTACCTAAACTTCATTCTGCTCCAAAAAAGGCTGATAAAGACTTTAAACCCCCAAAAGTTCAGTTTCAATAAATTTTATTTTTTTTTTTACTATGGAACTATTAGCAATGACTATCCAAGAAAACAGATGAAACGTCCTGCAGTTCTTTCTCTACCTGTACCCCACTTTGTAGGAAAAACAACAAAGGGAACAGGGTATTCTTAAGAATTTTTGGCACCTTCTGTCAGCTACAGAATACTCAACACAGTGAACAACTAGTCAGATGAGGAGTGAGAGTCCTTCAGTTCTTGTGTCACTTCCATTTTTATATTTTTTAAAGAGTAAGAGAAGTTTAAAATTCTTAGAAGCGTGTAAAAGCTTTTTAGTAGTAAAAATTTTGCCTTTTTATACTTTTAAATAGCAAAAGCCAAGGTCCACAATCCTTTAATTGTGTAAGCAAAATGAATTCACTTCTGGAAGATCATTTAGGTCAGCTTTAAGAATGAGAACACACAGTGGGTTTTTGAAACCCCATCCCATGTGTCAGGGTAAAGTTACATTTAAGTATTCTTTCACTACTTTTGATTTAAGCACAACAATATTAAAATTAGTCCTGATATTAGCAGGAGGATACACTATGCAAAAGAATTTGTTCTATCACAAAACTATAAATACCTCAAAACTAAGAGGAATAAGATTGAGAGAAGTTGACCTAGATGGCGAAATCATATGTAAAGTACTTAGCTACAGGAAAAGAACATTTTCACCTTTGCTCCTAAGCAAAATTCCCCAGGAACATTGGCTCAGCCATGACCAAGGATACATATTCATCATAGCACCACTCACAACTTCAGGGAGCATCAGCTTAGGTTAAAGCAGTCAGTTGTCTTGGAAACTCAGAATTTAAAGCAGTAACTCCCAAGAATGTCTAGGCATATCAATTTTCCTTCCTATAAAAATGAGTCTCCTAAACTGGAAGCAGACTTTGAATCCATGAACACTGTCCATGATAGTTTTGTAATTTCAGCTCAAATTTATGTACTTACTTTCTGTGAGAAGAACTGAATTATTGGTTCTGCTAAAAGTTTAGCTAGGATTGTTAACACAAACCTCCTTATTGTTTCACTTAACAAGCAATGATGGGCTGACCTGAATCAGAAGGGAAGGGAGTTTTGTTCATTTCCTTGTTTATGAGATTTTAATTGCTTTTAAACATGTTTGTTGGAGAGATGTACAGACCCTGGTGCAGAAAACCCTTGAGCTCCTCCTCACTAAGAGAAGCAGTGTACATGACAGCTCTGCTCCCAAAAGCAGAACATCTATTAACAAGGAATGGTGCCCATATTAATGGCTCCAAGTTGAAAGGGAGGATTTTCTGGCAGGGAAATCACACATTATCTGATTTAAGAAGCTTCCAGAATGTAAATGGCTAAACCAGGCCTGCAGCTCTGTATTTGACATAATTGTGTGACTGGTCTATCAGTTCCTCAGTGATTCCCAGACTCAAGAGGGACTTCTAGGATGCTATCCCAAGGAAGCAGATTAAAGAAAACCACCTTATGGAAGAATAATACAAATTTAATTGCATTAAAGAGGTATCACTATTCACTCATACACAACCTTGATGTCTAAGAGACTAATTCCTGAGGGGTTTGCCCTCTGCTGTACTCTGCCATACCTTATGAGGGCTCATGGGAACTGGCTGTCTCTGCAGGTCCCTCTGCAGGACCTCATTTTCCATCAGCATTGCTTTAACCACAGCTGAAACAGAGAGCTCAGGATCCTTCTCACACACAGCCTTTCTTGCTGCTGAGAGTGGTCTTTCTGCTCGACTGAAGGGTCCTGCCACCAAAAGAAGAAAAGAAGATTAAATTGTCCAGACATACAAGTATGGAATGTTACAACAGCACACAACTGAGACATTCAGCTCAGTTACTGACACAGGGCTTTGCTAGCAGCCTGCAACCTGAAGCAAGGCTAAATTATCCCATTTGGCTTTTATATTAAGATTCCAAGTCACAACTCCTTTAGACTTTACAGCCAAAATAGTATCATACAAAGAGGAAGACTCACAAATGAGAATTTTTATGTTTAAGATTTTTTGAACTTTTTACCCCAATATTTAATGGACACTAGAAGTTTCCAATGTAACCAGGTGTTCAGCTATTTTGAAAGAATCCCCAAAGCCTTCTAGCAAAACAAGGGGAGTCAGGAGTTGCTATTTGCAAGGCAAAATAAATGACCTTGTTAGTCATCCAAATGGCCCCACACATCCCAGTCTTCCCAAACATCACGGAGAAACAGAAACACCACAGCCTATAAAGAGGTTTAAAAGACAGGAAATAAAATTTAACAACAGAGGATCTGAGATTGGACTGAAAGAGAAGCACAGTGGTTATATCCAAGGACTTCAAAAGCCAATGGAAGAAACCAGACTGAATTTGTACAGGCATTTAGTGAAAATGCTGAAGAAGCTGAGATGGAAGCATGCTCATCATGGTGCAGGGGGGTTTACTGAGGAGGAGAGTGAATGCCAGTGGATGCTAGCAACTGGAAGTCTAACTTGAAAAGGCAGGAAGTGAAAACCCAAGTGAGACTTGCATGAATTCACACTAAGCTCTCTGCCCTCTACACTCAAAAACCCTTTGAACAAGCATTAGTCACCTCTGCAAATGTAGGGACAGAAGAGAGTCCTTTTTATTTTGCTGTACTATACCATCCTCCTGAAATTAAATTAAGGATTTAAAGTGACAGTTGGACAGAAACAGTTCTACCAAACTCTGTTATAACCTGAGAAAATGCTACACACATCTTTGGAAAGCAGCCAAAGCAAGCATCTGCTCAGACAGATGGTGGGTGAGGGTCTCAGAAGCTACAGAGGATTTATTCTGAAGCCAAAAAGAATTAGCTTCTTTTCCTCAAATTTGGTTTTCTGCCAATTAAGCTAATATTTTGACTTTTCAAAACTGTTAGCTTTATTGCTTCCTTGGGACACATCTGGATCTGGCTTTTTTGAAAAAAGTGTCTTGCTAAGAGTATGGTGAGTCAGAAAACTATCTCAGACCTTCCAAAACACAAGTTCATTGAGACTTATTTCAGCATGGGATTTAACTGAACAAGAACTGTAGCCATGATTTCAGCCCCTGGATTTGTGGGCTGCTGTTGGTTTATTTTGGGGCTTGTTTGTTGTTATGGTCTGTTGGGGTTTTTTTTAGCTTAGGTAAAGACTATATCTTAGCAGCAGATTTCTAGACTAAGTAGCAGTGCCTTCCAAATGGTTTTCCAGTCCAGGAAAAGCATTTTCCAGTATGGCACTGGAAGACACCAGCATATCTATCCAGCACTGGAGACTGACCTGCAGTGTTCAAGGTGTCATTCAAGGACAGTCCCAAGCAGCAACAGAGCTGGTTTTGCTGTGCTGTGGAAAACTATTCCTTTTAGTGCCATAAATGCATTGTGTTAACATCCTCCAGCAAAGTGTCAGCTGCTGATTTTGAGAAGAAACACTTCTGTGAATATCAAAGGGAAGAGAGCTTCATGAAGAAAGTGAGAACCAGAGTAAACACAACGACTGAGAGAGGAAAAAGTCCTATGCTGTGGGAGAAAAAAGAGAAGGAAGATAGTAAAGATGCAGCAGATGACTACAGGCTCTGAACTATCTCACAATTTTACTTAAGTCCAAACACTCGAGATGGTAAAACTACACCAACACCTGACAAAAAAAAATAAATAAAAAGGACACTGGCTAAGAAAAGTCACATGTGCTGAAATTACTGCTGAGACAGAAGGGAAAAAAAGCATGAAAACTCTCCTTATTGACACTATATGTTCTTATTCCTTACTAGAACAAATTCTTTCATCTCTTTCCTCGTGTAAGAACTCAGCAGAGAGCGGCCGAGTGATTTTTTTTGCCACAACTGGTCTGACAGGAATGTAGATTTCAGCATTATCTTTTCTTTTTGCTGAAAGAACTCGTGGAGGCTTCACCTCTGCAAGATAAGGGAACAGAAAAAAGAAAAACAACTTCAGAGATACTTGGAGGCAGCCAGCCAGGGAATACTGGATCCTGACTGCTAAAACTTCCCCACTTTAATTATGCTGGCATAGTTGAAGTGATAACCTCCATCCTCCCTCCCTTCCTTTCATTCATCCTGATCTTTTCATGTAGAAGCACATACACACAGCTTGCACTGACTCAGAGAAACCAAATAAAATATATCATTATAAGGTGCCAACATAACTCAGCTGTATCAGATATTTACCTGTGTTACCGTCAGGAAAAGCAAAAGTAAAAAAAAAAAATCCTGAGTCACTTGTGAACATAGTTATACCAAAATAAATACTTAAAATACAGACTAAAATGTTGTCTTATTTCAAAGAGGGAGAGGGCTGTCTAGCATGGTTCATAAAGAGTACTTCACTTTTTTGTTCCAAAAATTATTATTGCCTCCATTGTTTGCATCACAGCTTTGAAACTTCATGAAAATATCCTGTACTCTCCCAGAGATCTTGTTCTCACTGCTGCTCCACCCCTTGTTCCTACCTCTTCTTCTACCACCTCTACCCATTTACACTCCACCCACCTCTAGGATAATGAGGGGAACACTCCTTGACTCAATTTGATCAAAGATTGTTCCTCTGAAGTTAAGCAATTAACTATGGATAACAAAAAATCAAACCAAATGAATGCACTTCAAGAGTGGATAGGAAATTAGGAGAAATACTCAGTGTAGGTCAAGGTCTGTTTTCTGCCTGAACTTGCTGCCTTTAACAAGCTGAACATCTCTGAAACCAGCTGACTGGTTTGAGGTTAAGACACTGAGAGAAGGTCTGACAAAAATAGCTGGCTGATAGCCAGATAGATTTACTCTCTTGTATTAATACACCTTTCAACAGGGCTTACTAGCACAAGCTATGACAACAAGTATCCAGAACCCAGGAAGTGAAATGGGGAAATCAAGAATGGCAAGATTTGGCTGCCTGGATTATTTAAAAAAAAAAAAAGTTTAAAAATTATTAAAAAATAATAATCTCTTGAGACATCTCACAGACAGTCTGAGATAATCTTAGTTGTAGTGTCTAGTCCTGGTGATGCAAGTGCACTAACCAGGACTACATCTTTGTCTTTGAAAACAGTTTCTTAATGTAGTAGTAAGAGGATGCAAGTGTCCCAAATGAGGGGAGCAATACAACAGGCTTGCTGAAGAGCATGAAAACTTGAGAGTAAGGAGGAACCACTACTGATTAACCAGCAGCAACTCCCTCAAAAGTAATGCACTCAAGGAATTATTATTACAGTACTGTAGTAGTGTATAATACAGAGTCTTACTACTTTGATCCTGGTTGAACTCCAAAACAGTAAGGGCACCAGAATCAAGGCCAGAGCATGTCCCAGCATCCTGATGTTCAGAAGTTTCTTTCTGCAGTGATCTGCTGCTATGAAGCTGAAGGTCTCCAAAGCTTGTAACTGTTTCCTCAGTGGGAGAGGGTTCTGAAAACACATCCTCTTCAACAGAGTCTTCATCATCATCACTAAAAGAGTCTTCTTCCATCCTTTCCTCTTCTATACTGAGTTGCAAGCTGCTTCTCAATTTCTGCTACAATTCAAATAGATTTGTCAGAAAATCTCAAACATGTATTTTAAAGTAAACCAGTGTGGCTGCCTCTTCCCCAGGAGAAAAAAAAATCTGCTCATAAACTCAGAGGCATGATACAGCTAAAAACATTCACATTCCTATGTCACATCTTCACTCCTCTCATGAGGTCCTGTAAAGAAAAATCATCCTATAACCCTTTTGTTGCTTCTCAGTTAAATTATCTCTTTTGGCTTGCTATTGAAGTCCAGATTTTCCAAATGCCTTTCTAAGACAGCAAAGCTAATGTAATAGCAGCTTCTTTATAAGCAATTGGATAGATGATAATAGTCCTGTCTTACACATATCTGCACTTCAAAAACAGTAGAAGAGTTCTGCTCTAATGGGCTAAGCTTCCAGTTCACCCAGATTTTTTTTAAGCAGACACAGTATAACAGGATTTCATGCAAAAATTAATCTATTTTGAAATTTACTGGGGAAAGACCTGCCCTGTCTCTCAGCACATCCCACAAACAGCAGAGACAATGCTGGAGAGACTTCTGCTTTTGTGGAGGCAAAAGGAAAACATCTTGCCTATCTTAAACTCTCTCTTTTCCTACTTGGGTGGTATAAGAGTTTTGAGATAAGTGTAATAAGCAAACTGTATGAGTAAAATGAAAACCTGAAGCTATCTTCGGTAAAAATGAGCTATGATAGCTTATGTTCAGTTTGCAAGGAAAGCTTCAAGCTGCTCTTCTGCTACAGATCACACTTATTAGGAAATCTGTGTTGACAGAAGCATATCACAAAGAGCAGGCAAAGTCAGGTTCAAAATAGGGTCTATAAAAACCTGAGGCTTGATATTGAGCATGTCTTTATGACAGTCAAAACTAATAGTCTAAATCATTTGACAGAGAATTGTACAGGCTTTCCTCTTGGTTTGAAACCTCACAACCTTGGCATTGCAACAAGACATTCAAGAAAACACATTCTAGCTTCAGGAAAACTAAAAGTATTTCCACCTGGGACACAAGGAAAATTGGTGGGGTAATTTAAATTTACCAGCTTACTGCTTACACATAAATGATTACAAATATCCATCACTGTAAGCATGTCACTGGTTTGCAGACAAAAAGAATCATAAGTTCAAAAGCAATATAGGCAAGGCAGAAAGATGCAAGCTAGGAAAATAGGCTTGGGAAGTTGGTCTGGTGTCAGTGGTAAGATCTGTAGGAAGTTTCATATACAGATGCTATTCCATTAGAAAAGCTTTATTGATGTTATTAATTGGTTAGGCAGAAAAAACACTCAAATTTTTGTTCATGTGTTCAGTTTTTTTAAGGACAGGACATTTGTGAAGTGTGCTAGAACAAACTGGAACCAGTAACCAAATGGAAGGCTGAACTGTCAGACAGCACCAATACCACAACCACCCTTGAGGGAAAGCAGCTGTCTTGATTATTTTTAAAACTTTACTGACTTCAGCTAGGTAAAACAACAATATGCAACAATTTTAACATAATTATTCAAGATCTAAGCTAAAGCCAGAAAAAGGTGCTGGTTAAGCTTTCTATAACCTGACAGCCAAGAGTGATGATCATGTGGACAACATCTAAGTGAACAGAGTCTCCTTGAATGAAATACTTTGGTTTTACTCAAAGACAATATTTGACCCCTTTAAATTAGGCCTTAATATGCTACAATACTGTTGACAGATTAGATTTTCAAAGGAATTTTACTTTTTCTTTTCATTTTTTTTTCCTTTCTCATGTCACATGTCATGGATGCAAAATCACCCGGTGAAAAGAACACTATGTTCTGGGTTTGCATGCTCTAATCATGACTGATACCTGGGCCTGTTCTCATTCCAATTGACTCCACCATGAACAATAGGAGGTAACTGCTGATTGTACCTGGGCGTGAGGGAGAGGATCATCACCATTTGTCTCCACACTCAAGCTTTCATAAGGTTCAAAATCCTCAGAGTACTCAAGGGGAGGTTCCAGGAAGACTTTAGCCCCTCTTTCCGTTTTAATTTTCACAGGTTTCTGTTCAAAGAAGCATTGACAGAAATTAGACATCTTTTGTGCTCTCAGCAGTAGAATAATCACCACATTTTACATAACAATATCTCTATCAAGCAGTGCTTTTTCCCCTCTGCTCCACGGGAAGTTTCTGTGCTCCCAGAGCTCACCTTTGGGTCCCTGCATTATGGTTTAAGTGCCCTACTCAAACTCCCTTGAGGCTTTCCTCAAAAAATCTGGAAGCATCCACAAGTTCCAAGACCCTCATCTTCATGGGGTACTTTAACAAACCTGATCCCTGGTGGAAAGACAACACAGCAGGGTTCAAGCAATCTAGATTTCTTGAGTGCATGCAGGATTAAGAAGCCAACAAGCAAAACTGCTCTGCTGGAGATGCTGAGAGAGCTGGGGCTCTGCAGCCTGGGGAAGAGAAGTCTCTGGGGATCTCATCAGCATGTATAAACACCTGACAGGTTACTCATTAACAGGACAAGCAGCAATGAACACAAGTTAAAAACAGCAGGACACTCCATCTAAACAGAAGAAAAATACTGTGAGAGTGATCAAACACTGGAAAAGGTTTCCTGGAAGGGTTGTGGAGTCTCCATCTGTAGAGTAGTCAAAACCTGACTGGACATAGTCCTATGCAACTTGCTCCAGCTGACCTTGCTTGAGCACAGGCATCCTGGTTTAGCTGGGACAGAAACCCAAGCCAGCCATGGTCTGCAGGCCCTTAGCAACCTGGAGTCAGCCAGGGCAGCTGACCAGAGTTGGCTACAGGTGTATCCCCTCTTAACCCTGTCTTAGCCAAACCCAGGACAATCCCAGATCAGAATCTACCCACACTCAGTATAAAAGGGGAATCATGGAATCTAGAATTGTTTAGGTTGGAAAAGACCTTTAAGATCATCATGTCCAACCATTAACCTACCTCTATCAAGTCCACTGCTAAACCACATCCCTAAGCACTGTATCTACACAACTTCCAAACATGTCCAGCAGTGATGATCCAACTGCTGCCCTGGGCAACCTGCTCCAGGGCTCGACAATCCCTTCAGGGAAGAAATACCCAATATCCAACCTCAACTTCCCCGGCACAACCTGAGGCTTCTTTCTCTTGTTCTATCACTTGTTCCTTGGGAGCAGAGCCTGACCCCCACCTGGCTCCAGGCTCCTGTCAGGAGCTGTGCAGAGCCAGAAGGTCTCCCCTGAGCCTCCTTTGCTCCAGGCTCAGCACCCCCAGCTCCCTCAGCTGCTCCTCACCACATTTGGGCTCTAAACCCTTCCCCAGTTTTGTTGCTCTTCTCTGGACACTCCAGCTCCTCTATGTCCTTCCTGGAATGAGGAACCCAAAACTGAACACAGTACTTGATACATGCAAGGCAATTTCCTCCTGCTTTTCCCCGTCCCTGGGAGGGGTTGCTCACCATTCTGCTCCCAGGGATGGCTTTCCTCTTTGTTGTGACCACTGTACATTCACTGGGCTGACCATAACTTTGTATACTTTATACTGGCACCAGTTTGGCTGTTTCATTAAACCTGTTTTCATTTCAACCCAGGGCTCTCCTCTCCTTTTCCCAATCCCCCTTCTCTGCTGGGGGGGGATCATGGCTTAGAGCAACTGCTGTAGTTCAGCCCCAGATATGGGCTAAAAGTGGACAACAGGGACTAGATGCTGTGTAATTCTGTACTGTCTGTGTATGAAGATGACTACTTGAAGTAACTGCAGTTTTCTGAAGATGTATTACTCATGTGTGTAGTATAATGAGGGAGAAATGTTATGCCTTAAGCATTCAAGCACAAAGATCTCTTTGCCTTTGTGTCAGACATGGCTTTGCAAGTGACTCAGATTAACTTGTCTAAGTCCCTGTTAGGAGGCAATCAAAGTACACACACAGTCAGTTACTCAAGCGTGGCTAAAGAGAGGTAGAAGACTTGAGAAACTCATCTTTCCCTGCCACAGGATGTCAGTACTCCAGAAGATGACAAAAGAGAAAGCAGAAGTGCAGATGCCCTTCTTAAGGAACCAAGTTACCTGTAGGTAACTTTTCCCCACTTGTGAACTCTGGTGCAGACCTACTCCACAGGGAGAAATCTCATAAGTGAACAATGGGGAGAGAACTGTTTCCTTAAAGGTAACATGTGATCCAGAAGTCTGTGCAATGATACCAAACTTAGTTATCTGGTGTTCATACATTCCTCTGCCCTTTTGCAAGTGCCAGGAGCAGAGATGTCCCAGAGAGAACATCCTAAGGCAACCTGGCTTTTAAAAAGGATTTCTTTCATTAAGTCTGTCTTCCTGCCTCATTGCACACCTTAGCACAGCCTAAGTTGGAGACTTGTGAACATCAATTCCTAAGTCCTCTAGCTACCCAACAAATCCACAGGAAAAATTACTGGGAAAATAAGCTCCTATCTAGCACAACCTGCATCTTACTCATGGCTACATATTTCCTTAGCTAAATTATTCCAGTTGTTTATTAAGATACTGTAACTACTATCCTCTCATCCAATGGGATAAAAGACTTAAGGTGTCATTCTAAGCTAGGCTCAAGTAATAGCCAGTTTTAGTATAGCTACCTATATTTGGCTCTTGTGATTAGAATGACTAGCCACACATCTGGCAAATTTTGCCAGCAAGTTCTGACAGGCCAGTGTGTAAGCAGCCATCTACTGAGATAAAAAGCAGCTGAGAAAATGAATCCAGCTGAGCAGTAAGGGGGATAAATAAAGCAATGAAAATTAATTCATTAAAATAAATTAATTCATTAAAATTAAAACTTGAATGTGCAACATTTGCTGAAAGGAAGGAAAACCTGCATGATAGGAGCCCTTGATCCTCAGTGACACAGATCCCAGTCAGGGATGTCCCTGGACATTCAGCCAGGGCAATTGCTCATCAAGTAGGGTAATTATTTGGGCAAAATGTCTCAGTTGTTCAGAGTCTGCATTTGTTCCGTCAACTAAGTCATACTCCTTGACAGGTTAATTCAGATCCTTCTTTAAGCCAAAAGACCATTGAGCTTTCTCCAGTGAACCAACAACTATGTAGTTAATGGCTCCAAATTTCTTATAAGATTTATATGGATTTTTCTCTCTTCTGATCGACAGGAATCTGTCACAAGTTACGATTTAAGCTATGCAAATTACATCTGTGTCCCTTAGTACTATTGGAGGGTGGAGAACACCTGTGACAGGCAGGGATGTATCTCCAAAATGAGAGGCTCCATCCTTTGCACTAGATAAGCTCTCTAGGCTTCCCATCAGAGTCATCAAGCAACAGCTCTTCTGCTGGAGGACAGATGGAGCAAATCATGTCAAAGCCACAGACGTTTCTGTGATGATATCACTGAAACCAGACCCTTGCCATGCAATTTGTCTCTTTAGGCTTCAAAGTACACACAAAACTGGTCAGGGCATCATCTGACATTGTCACTTAGTAGCCAGATCCTATGGAAGTTCCAAGTGCTCAGCACCTGCTAGCTGCAATCATTTGCCCCTAAAATTGTTTAGAAGCAAAGGATTAGTTCCAAGATGCACTCTTTCAAACTGCTTCTTACCTGCAGCCAGCCTCTGCGTGGTGTTTTGCTCAGGGCAATCTGTGTGCTGTGTTCTTGCAGCTCTCTCTCTTCTAGCTGGGCTGCTGTGTCACAATATGGAGACAAGAATTACAAGACAGAAATAGAAATATGGTATTTGACAATAAACACCTTAGTTTGCAGCATATGTTGGAGTTTTTTTCTCCCCAAATGAGGACAGAAGAATAAGTCTGTGACATGTGAATGATATCAACAACTGAAAGGGCACTGCACTTCAGATACTGGCTAGTTGTGGATTAGTAACAGGACTTTTGAAGCTCTTAGAGGACATTCATCATCATGTATCTTTAAACAATTTATTGTCTTGAATACACATGAGTTTAAGAGCAAGTGAAGCCCCACATTCCTTGCCATGGAAGTCTAGAAATATGTTCTAGACTAGGGCTGCACATCATTCTAACTCCTCACTGAGCAGATAGTAAAGTCTGTCTTAGGAAGCCAGCTGAGCCCAGAAACCACACTACTGAAGGCAGTCACTGATGCCCAGGGTCCTGGTGATATTGTGTGAACTTACTCTCAAACTAAGCAAACATAAGGTACTGGCAGATTAAACAGGATGTATTAGGTGTTTAACATACTGTGCAGAGAAGGATTCCTCACATACACGTCATGAATAAAGGAGAAACAACCATTTTCCTTCACTTCTAAGGCAAGGAAGAGTTTCAGAACTTGTGCAAAAATTCTGTGTATGGTGAAGGAGAGCTACAGGTTCCTGTGCTGGAAATGGTCCCAGCTTACAGTGGAACAAAGGATTTTTTGAGAAGATGCTTTGATTGAGACAAAGACAACCATCATGCAGGTCATATCAGCATCCTCAATGAAGCAAGGACATCACCAACACTCTCAATAGCATCCTAAATAAAGGCATCTCATTTCCTAATGTCCAAGGCAGATTTACAGCTTCCATTTCTTCTCAGTGGAGAAAAATAGCTGATGCAAAACCTTTTTCCTTTAAGCCATAATTTAGTGGTTACCCTAAGCCAGCAGAAACTGGAACTACCAAGAAAAGAAGCAATCACCCTACAAAGGTCATAGAATCACAGAAAGATTTAGTTTAGAAGGAACCTCTGGAGGTCACCTAGTCCAACTTCCCCTTCAAAGCAGGGCTTACTTCACAATGAGATCAGGTTGCTCATTACAACTCTCAATACCACATTGTAAAATTATAGAGCAAGAACAAGATGTTGTTCTATTGCTTCAGCACACAGTATCTGTTTCTTGGGCTTAAAACATGACTAAAAACAAAGGAGAAAAGGAATGGACTGCTCCAAGGAGGAAAAAGCCCTTCCAACCAGAGCTCCTGCTACTGCACTAGGCTATTCCTAAGTAATCCCAGCAATACTTGGCAGTCACTAGCACTGCTGCCCATTGCCCTGGGGCTCTTCTGGCACTGAGGGTGAACTCTCCTGAGGTTACAACACTACAAGTGTGGTCTGATTCAGCTTTGGGACAGAACTGGAAGCGCCTTTAACTTCTTAAGTAGCCTATCTCTTCTAGGCAACTGCTCAGAAGACCACTCGTGTGCTACAAAGATAAGCAGGAAAAGGACACAGGACTCATACTACTACTGCTGAGTATTTAGCTCTCAGAATCGAGTATTTTGTGCTGGATTCATGTGACCAGGTCTCTCTAACCCAGGAAAAACAGGAGCTCAAACCCCAGCAACAGCTGATGCAACTGAGCTTGTCATGTGCACTACAAACGTTACTCTAGAACAAAAACATCCTTCTCATGGGCTGGATGTGATGTGAATACCAACTCTCTGTTTTGGCACACAAAATAGGTCCACCGGTGTCATTCCCTTGGAGACCTGAGCTGACTGTGCCTGTTCTAGTGGCCAAGAACCGAGGAGAAGATCAAAGTATTAGTCACAATCCAAGGAGGCCTCGTGCACATCTTTGTGACCACACTGACTTCCACTGGAACTGAAGGGTTGTGAAACTCTGTCTGCTTTACACAGCCAACAAAACGACAGCACACTGAGAGACTGCCTTCACTACCTTGTGAGCCATTCATTTATTTTCATTCATTAACCAAGCACAAGTGTAAAAAGTTTATCCATCACTCTTATCATGAATTACTCCTAGGGAACACAGACAAAGAAAATAGTCCAGAAAAATAGATTGATGATGACACCTTCAGGAACCACAAAGAGGGATTTGTGCCTATTCTGTGTTATTAAGTATTACACCTTCCTAATTTTTCAGTGAAGACTAATCCTATAGATGGATGTTTTAGAAGTAATGATGCAATAACTCTCATGGGAGATAGATAGGAAAGAATATTCAGTGCTGTATCTCAGCTAGAAATAACTTCTGTAAGTAAAATCATATTCCAGCATTGAGGAGAAATGCCTAGAGATGAAACACACCACAAAACTGCTAAGGTACTACCCCGAGGCAAGCAGCTTAAACACATCAGCAACAACTCCCACTCTGGACTCCAGTGGCAAAATCAAATGGAAGAAGCAAAATGACAGGATGAGGATGATGATTCAGTTGGTATCTTGCACTGCAGCTACACATGTTTAAAATAACAACATTGGACAGCTAAGGAAGAGGAGAGCACCAAGTCCTCTTCTGCAGGGGTAATGCTGCTGTCTCCAAGTTGATGGTGTTGAAGAAAAGAACAGAAGCTGCCACTGAAGTCTTTAGAAGTCCCAAAGACAAGCTGAAGTGTTCTACCCTCCCTGAATCAAATGGCACTAAGCAACCATAAAAACAGCTTTGGTGAAGCTCAGAGGCAACAGCTGCACAGCAGAGCTTTGAAAGGAAATTTCTCTCGACTGAGTTCTATTAGAGCCATTGCCACAATAGCCCCACACCATTTTTGGATCAACAGTCAAAGGTGTTGCTTTACAGTCTCTTTAGCTATCTAGAGGTCTGTGACCCCAGTATGACAGAACACACAATTCCCCTCATCTTCCCATAGCCAAGAACACCAATTTCTCTGCATCCTTACACACAAATTTTTACTTTCATACAGACCAGTGAAACCAGGTGAGTAACTGATTCCCTGTCACCACCCCCTAAAACCTGCAAGAAATCCCATACCAGATACCTAAGCCTAAACACACTTCAACTGAAGAACAAATCCCATCCACCTAGGGTGGCAGAAAAACAATGAACAAACAGAGATTGAGGTTAGAGTCATGGTTAGAACAGTTGCTGAAAGAAACTTTATTGTTGAGACTGATAATCCTTCAATCCCAGGGAAATTACCATATTAAGTAACTTTTAAAACTCTATTTTTAGGTGAAAATAAAGCTCAGGCAAACTCCATCTACACAGCAACAGATTAAAAAAGCATCCTTTAAGACAGACAGGTTGTAGCAAGTGTGAGAATCACAGACTAAGGTTGGTAAACTGCTTTACACAGGGATTTAGTGAAGCCAACTTCATTTTCATTATGCTAAATAGATTAGAAGGGCAGTAAGCTCACACTTATACATTCATACATGCAAAATTATTCCTGTCACTGCATTGCTCTTTATGACAGAGACTCAAACGAGTAACAAAACACACATTTTTAAATAAAGCCAGCTTATCACTGGCACAAAATGGTAGATTCTCTTGGCTGCAAATATTTAAATAAAGATTAGCTGTCTTTTTAGGACAACTATTGTAGCTTAAGCATAATTTATGAGCTTAACACAGCTATTACTGGATATAATTTGATTATAGACAGCATCATCAAAAGTCATTTGTCTACAGGATGAGAGACTTGGGTAACACTGAAGGCCTTCAGATTTCAAAGCCTATTAAGTGTTATGTATCAGACAAAGGTATATTATTTTACCCTAAGAACATATATCCATTTCTAGTTTTATAGCTTAAGTTACAAGTATTTAACAAATGGAGAGATGGGAAAGTTAAAATTTGGAATTAGTCAGAGATTAACTGAGAAGTTGATAGGGTGTGGCAGAGACCATGACTTACACACAACCAGCTTCACTACTCCCATGAAAAAGTCCCTCAGAATTTCATTCCAACAAGCTCAAACGCTGCTCTCTTTTTAACACAACCTGACTAATAACCTCACTAATAGAATTACAGCTTTGATAATTCAAGTAGCTCTAGTCTGCAGACTCCATAAAAAACTCTACCCTGCTCTCACAGGAACAGAATCCCAGGGCAGCCAGGACCTGGAGGCCAGCAGTGGTTTTAAATCAAGGAGGGCAGCTGCGCGTGTGTCCCAGCCCACCATGCTCTATAAAGGAGGAAGTTTGGCTTGGAGCAAGGCTTCTTCTCCACTTTTTTGTTCTTCTTGGAGAAGCTCACTCATCATTCTGCTCCTGAGGACTACCTTCCCCCTGCTTTGGCTACTGTACATGTAGAGTGAGTGCAGCTTTACATACTGCTGTTAGTTTAGCAGCTTCATTGAATCTCTTTTCATTTTAACCTCTGGGTCTCCTCTCCTTTTCCCAATCCTTCCTCAGGGTGATAGAGCAGCTGCTGTAGTTTAGCCCAGGATATAGGTTAAATGTGGGCAAACTCTCCCACAACTCACAGTTTGTCCTGGTGAGCCTTGTCTCATTTTTCAGGTAGCCATGTGAGTTAGTTCTTCTGTGGTGATTTCTCAGCTCTGAATTAGCTCCATTCAGATACAGAGAAAATCCTTGTTCTAGCTGCTCCAGTTTGATTTGTACAGGGTCCTTTCTTCTTAAACGTTTCAGTACCCTGAAGTACAAAGGATAACCATTCAGCCTTACACAGAGCAGACAACAATGGTCAGACTAGCAATAAATACAAGAACACTCAATGTTATAAAGCTGGAGAAGAGGTTCATAGTTAAAATAACAATTTAAGAATGTAGTTTCCAAGACTTATTCTCCCCTAAGAAAGCTCTTAGGGAGCTTTCTTTCTGAGAATTTTTAGAAGTTTTACTTAGTATTTCAAAAAACTTAAAAACAGTGGAGCTCTTTTCAGGGAAAAAAAAAGAAAAACTCAGTTTTGAAACTCAAGGGAGAAAACCTCCACTCAATAGTACAGTTGGAGATGCCAGAATATTAATATTTGGCTAACATAATTTTTAAAAGTGCCCTTCCCCAGGCTCAAATTCAGTGAAACACCTCCCTTCCCTCTTCTAAGTCTCATCTTCCCTCATTTCACTGTGGATTACACTCAGTTCATCCTAATTCCCTCAGTGAGGTGACACAGGCCAGGAGGTTGGGGTCTCATGGGTGACAATTTGTGCCTGTCCCCATATGGTGCTCCCTGGTTTCCCTCGGCCTCCAGGGTGGGTCTGACCACAGGGTAAAGTCCCCCAGGGGTGTATCTGTTCTGACTCAAGTCACCTTTCTCCAAGGATGTGTTGCTGACTCTGTCCCCAGTAGTCCTGTGGGCAGCAAGCCTCTGCAGGAGCACCCCAGCCCTGCAGCCACCACTCTCTCAAATTCACCCTGGGCTGCTCCAGTGGGTGATGTTTTGGCACATAATGGGCTGTTTCTGCTTATTTTGGATCCTGCAGGAACCAGCAGTGACTGGCCCAGGGCAGTGCCTGACCTGCTCCTACACATGAGCTGCTCTGTATGCTGAAGAAATATCCTGATGTCCTCTAGAAATGAGAACTTTGAGATACTTGGCAAACAAAGGGAAGAAAAGAGAATCACCTGGATGCTTTAAGACAGAGCAGGACAGACTGTATTGCAAGATTAAACCCCAACTTTGTCAACTTGTCTTTACAACTGGTGCTATTAGAGGATGAGCTAGTGCCTGACAGGTATTGCACACTCAGTGGTGGGCACAAATCTGTCTCACCTGTTCCTCTGCTGAAGGGATATTAAGTATTCGTCATATTTTTCATCAAAGTCTGTCACCATGTCCTTGCTCTACAGCTGAAAGGAGAACACAGTTGTCACCCTGAGGTGTAGAAACGATTCCTTATGGAGCAGTGCTGGGGTTGCACCCTCGGCAGACAAGACTGCCATGAACTGCAAGAAGCTCCTCCTTCAACAAAGCATAAAACTGTCAGTGGAGTAAACAAAGTTCCTGGCAAGAGAGGACAACACAAACTTGGTTTCATTAATTTTCAGAACCCTCCACTATTTACTGAAGAGTCTAAAAATGCTGACAATGCACGTGCTATTATAATGCAGTGTATTTATAATCCAGGAGTCAGCTCTGGGGTGCAGGCTGAAAGGGCCATGCCCACAGCCCAACTGCAAGATGATTTTCTGGAATTCCTGTTGCTCATGAGGTCAGTTAATCCCAGAATTAACGTCCTGCAGAGGCTGAAGACGTTTAAGGGGTTTGACTGAAGAGTTTTCACTGCTTGCCTTTCAGGAAATACCTTTCCCAGCAGTTCCCACCAAGTACCTCAGAGCTGCTGAGCTGCAAGCCGTGGCGGGGTCCCCTTTAAGGCACTCAGGAGTTTAAACTTGCCACCGAAACGTTCCACGTAGCTCTGTACCGGCAAGGAAACGCACCGGGGGGGTTGGCTCTTACCGAGTGCGGGGCGCCTGTGCTAGAGCGCTGGGGCCGGCGGGGCCGGGCCGTGCGGGGCAGGAGGGGCGGCGGG
>NW_008606399.1:0-364 GCF_000691845.1 Merops nubicus
CTTCCCCCATTTACTAGCACAAAACTCCCAGACTGTATCTGCCAACAGTTTAATACTCTTTTCAATATTCCCTTCCCTCCTCCCCTCCGGGAGACTGTCTAAAACTGGTTGTCTTTAATTCCAAACCGGAGAAATCTACGACTAAAAAGACTTTTTGAACTAAAGATAGGAACAGGGCTCCAAGACTTCCCCGAGATGCTGGGCGCTGCTGCCGGCCGGCGGATCAGTTGCTCTGCGTTGGGGTGGGCAGGGGAGATGCGCAGTGAGGATGAGCCAGGCCTTGCCAAAGAACCGTTCCCAGCTGCTTTGGGATTTAATTTTTCTTTCTTTTCCCCCCTTTTTGTTTTTTTTTTCCCCCTCTTCT